>NC_085000.1:20544791-20624791 GCF_963854185.1 Sardina pilchardus | reverse complement strand
GCATCATTATGATCATCATGAGTGAGTGAGTGAGTAAATGAATGAGTGAGTGAGTGAGTAAATTAATGAGTGAGTGAGTGAGTGAGTCACTTAGAGACTGAATGATTGATTGCTTGAGTGAGTGAGTGAGTAAATGAATGAGTGAGTGTGTGAGTGAGTAAATGAATGAGTGAGAGAGTGAGTGAGTGACTTAGAGACTGAACGATTGATTGCTTGAGTGAGTGAGTGAGTGAGTGAGTGAGTGAGTGAGTAGATGAATGAATGAGTGAGTGAGTAAATGAGTGAGTGAGTTAGAGCCCCATTAGGAGGCAGCAGAAAGTGAGACCGGTCACTACTGTGGCTCTCAGGTTTCTCTGTGCTTGTGCTCTCCTGTGCGGTGAGAAAACACAGCTGCCGGAGCAGCACCCCCACAACGCACTGCTGACCTTCAGCTGAGCAAGAGCAGAACGCACTGATTCGCTTGTGAAAGGGCCTGACATGTTTCTCTGCATGTGCATGTACGTGACTGTGTGTTTGTGTGTGTGTGTGTGTGTGTGTGTGTGTGTGTGTGTGTGTGTGTGTGTGTGCGCGCGCGTTTGTGAGTGTTGCAACACACAACAGGTGTGACGCAGTTCCCCGTTTCCCAATGCAAGGGCTCACTGACTGCAACCCTAATGAGCCAATTACACTCCAGCATGCGACAGCAACCGCTGGTCTCCACATGTGAAAGTGAGAGGGTGAAAAGTCCCCCCCGCCACCTCTCTCTCTCTCCCTCTCTCTCTCTCTCTCTCTCTCACTCCCTCTCTCTCCACACATGGTTCAGCTGCAGCCCTGCTGTGGGCTCCTGGCTTCCAGACACCCGGGCTGCCTGTCGCTGAGAGTGTTCCCGATTAGTGGCCTGCGAGGTGGGGCGTGGGAGGCTGGAGGCTTGGGGGGGGGCAACATTCTCAGGTGGAGCCCACATGGGAGCTTGGGACTCTGCGGCCTGAGCTGACGGTGAGACGCATGGTGTCCCCCGTGTCCCTTTTACGAGGGGGGGAGGGCGCAGGATATTGGGGTTAAGTGTCTCTCCCTGCTTCGGTGCTGCATATGATGAGGAAGTGATGAAAATCAAGCGGCAAATAATATGTTGCACATGAGAACGCCGCCCGTGGCGGTTCCAGTGTGTTGACAGAGCTCAGGCGTCTGGTGGGTGGGCACACTCGAGTCCTGGTGGTCTTGGCTGAAGCCCCCTTCCATAGCGCGAGAGGAACAATGAAAACGAATCTGTCAGCTGTTTTAGGCGATCAGAATCATATAAAATATTCGGTAAATAAGATAAGTCTAAAGATTCCACTCAAAGTTTCAGCAATGATAGAATATGGTATCTTCATTGTGATGTGAATTTGCGCTTTCTGCCAAATAACCACAAGAAATCCCCTTGTTTCACACGGCCGATATGCCAGAGAATCTCAGTCACTAAATGCAAGCCCAACAAAAACACTGAAACCGGACTGGACTGCCAGTGCATCTGCGCTGAGAGACAACATCTTGGTTTAAATGAGAAGTCACAGGGGGGACTATCTCTCTGTCTCTCTCTCTCTTTCTCTCTCTCTCTCTCTCTCACTCACAGTCACACACACACACACACACAGAGATAAAGAGGGAGAGAGAGGGGGAAAAATAGGGTGGAAGGGAGAAATGAGAAAGATCAGAAGGTTCTTCTCAGCATTTTTGATTCACGAGAAGCATTTTTGCAGATCACTGGCAACAAGTGGAACAGTTAAGTGGAGTGTTCTTGAGTTTTTCTTTGGCCTCAACCTGACTCCGATGCATGCTCCGTGTGTGTTGTCGGCCCTTCCCCTGTGAGCCTGTTGCTCTGCTGATGGGAGCCATGCTGAAACAGGAGATGGCTGTTTGGCCGGCGGGCTGGTCAGCCCGAGGAGGCCAGGTCCACTCTATCGCCTCTTTGTGCTGCTGCTGTTTCTTTCTTCCCCCCCCCCTCACTGATCTAATTGTCAAAGTCACATAATCACATCAATCTGCCTTCCCAACTTCCAGCAACTGCAGCAGCAGCGCAAGCAGCACGTACTGAGAAACAGCCACGTCAACAGCACGAGACCTGCAGCGCACTCGAAAAAAGGCTCTGCTCCACACGGCTACAAAAAAACAGACGCAGACTACAGCTATTTTGAATCTGAATCAAACTTCAGAGGCCGTCCACCTATCCTAGGCTGTGTGAGGGGTGTGAGGGTTGTGGGGGGGGGGGGTGAACTCCCGAACCAACAGAGTAACTCTGAGAGTCTGGGCTCTGCCTGTTTATCCAGCCGGCAGCATCACAGCCCTCATGACCATAACAAGAAAACATGGTTGACTGGATGACACCACGTGTAAATCGGCCCATATAACAAGGGAGTTCAACAAGAGGCTGAGTCTTCAATCATCTTATTATGAGTCTGGCGCTGCCCACTTTTTTTTCCCGAGGCTGAAGGAGCCGGAGGAGAAAGGGGGGGGGGGGTACTGTCAGCTGACGGACCTCACTCAAGGTCAGGAGGAACCAGATGGAAGCCATGACATCACCGAGGCCCCAGCATCGCCGCCCAGCATCTGGCCTCCTCATTACCGTGGAAACGGACCGCTGAGGGAGAGTGTGCACTCTTCAGTCCGGGCCCGGGCCCGCCCCACGCTGGGAGCGGTGGCCCAGAGCATCGGGCTAGACCACGACCCGGCTTATGATCACAGGACACCAGTGTCAGGGTTGGCAGTTGGGACTTTTAGGCTGTGTGTGAGAGAGAGAGCAAACCACCCACACAAACACTACGGAACTCTTAAGACCAAATATCAGAGACTGGGGCACGTTCCAGAGAGCGTGGCCCAGCTTAACCCATCCCTGATGAGATTAAGGCTGGATGAAATAGAGGGGTGTGTTCATTTCACCAGCTGCACTTCTCTCTCCTGAAGCGCTCACAATATCTCTCTCCAGCTCTGCTGTGCATGGCCTTACTATCATCTTAGTCCTAATCCAGCGCCCTGTCCGTAATCCCACTGGAAGACATGTCATCTAAATGGTAGAGACTGTGGCCATGGGGTCAATCTACATATGCTTCACCAGGGCACCGCAGGACATGGCGGTCACAAATGCTTTCAAATCAGTAATCTGGATAACCTTCCATGATTCAATAAGGATGATTATAGTCTATGTGCATGAAACACTAAGCACTAGTGGGTGTTCTTCGAAGGGGCGGCTGACAACCCTCTCCTGCTATCCCACTCTCTCCACTTTGACAGAAAATGTGTGTAATTTCACTGATGCTGACCGTTTTTAAAAATGACTTTCGCTTTCATGTTCAGAAATGGTAGATTTGTCATATCTTACCTTGTCCAATTTAGCTTCAATTTCAACGACTTCTGTTTCCACCTCATCAATGTTTGCCCTGCAAAACAAACAGATGAAAAAAATTTATGTCAGTGATGATTACTCCTTAAAATACATGTTAAAACAACAGACACGGAATACAAAAATGATATTGTATGTGGTCAAATCGCATACAAGAGGGACATCACAAAGAACATGGATTTCTAGAACATTGTGAACTCAAGGGGCGAGGTCTTTTTGGGATGTTATTGTTCTATCAAATCAGCAGAGTTTATATGTAAATTTTTGAGGTAAGAGCGAGTGTTTGCATCTCTGGTGCAATGGTGAACCGACAAGGATTCATACATTTCAGACTGACAGAGGGGAACTTGGAACTGGCAAACCCCAAACCCCAGAGCTAAGCACGTAGAACTCTGTGTGTGTATTCCAGGAGGCAGAGCGAGTGACGTGGTCGCGGCCAGCTCGTAATTCAACGCAGACCGAACCCAAGCGACAGTCACATCACATCACGAACCCTGGCGTTCCCAGCTCAGCACTTCATCCCACAGCTCCACCAGCTAATACCAGCTTCTCAAACTGTTTTGAAAATTGTTTGCGTGTGTGTGTGTATGTATGTGTGTGTGTGTGTGTGTGTGTGTGTGTGTGTGTATGTGTGTCTGTGTGAGACTGAGAGAGTGTATTTGTGTTGCAGACAGTGGGACACCACCATCTTGGCCACAGGAAATGCCTCTCTACAACAACAACAAAGCAGCCGCAGCTGTGGGCTTCACCATGTCATGACACTAAGCATGCTGGGATGGAAGGGTGGTGGGTATGTCAGTGATCCCCAACTGTCACATTGCACACGCCTGTGTGCTATATGTCTCAATCAATTGGACTCCGTGCACAATCACACACATAAAAACGTCCCCCCGTCTGCAGTGGTAGCTCTGGCACGACTTTAAAATCATCATTTTTGCAGGGCCTAGCCTAGCGTCTCGGCTAGCGGAATATCGTGCAGTGGAGCGAGCGAACCCAGGCAGTGCTTCCGCACATGTTTTTCATTTGGAGCAGAAGAGATTGCGCATACGCATACACACACACACAGAGGCGCGGGCACACACATACACAGACACACACACACACACACACACACGCACACACTTGGAAGAGCCCAGCGGATCTGTGTCACACATGGGCAGAGGGAGAGCATGTCAGCTCCAGTGCCTGGCTCTCCGCGCGGTCCTGCCTCTCCGGGCTGTGCGTAGCTGCATTAGCCTGGTTGGATGGCCACAGCCTCAGTGGGCTCAGGGGTGACAGAGAGACACGTGCTGCCCTCTCTCATCCCCCCCCCCACCCCCCCAAACACCCCCACCATCACACCATCACCCTGCCTCTCAAAGTCTCAACATCCCAACAGCGGAAATCCTAAGACCCATGGACAGATCAGGGCCCATTATCCTTACCGCCACTTACACAATGAACACTCTCAGTGTGCCAAATAAAGCGGACAATGACAATGACAATAGGCAATTAAATTATATTTACAGACAGCTCAATATATAAAGCAATCAAAAAGACACAATCTGAATGATAATGGGAGACACTATGAAACAGCATCTCTCAAACACACATAGATGAATGTGATTAATGTAATGGATCTATAGTGGCTGATGCTATGTTAAGCTCAGGAGAATATAACACTCTGTGTAATGATGTATGATACCGGTTCAGAAAGCAGCATTACAGTCAGTGGTACCCAGAAATCCACCGCTTGTGCTGTCCGCCAACACAAAGGCCATCCACGAATTCCACACAAACGTGTCACGTTGTCCCCTCTGCCAGCATGGCTGCACAGTCACGTGGCCCTGGCTGCTTTAAATATGTAATAACATTTAGGCGGCACGTCACTCGATGGATGGGAGCAGCTCCTCGTGCGCTCAGGGCCTTGCAATGGAACCATGACAGTGACTGCTCCTGAAATGTCATCTCTCTTTCATGTTCCCGAGCGCCGCGTTCGCTCGGCACCACGCTGCAAGAAAACCCTCCATCAACTTCGGTAAGCCACTTAGCACATAAAAGCAGTGCGTTCAAAGCACAGAAATAAGTGGTCTCGCCATGGAATAAATTAATCTGGGGCATCCATGCGAAAGATATGCTTAAACTGCGGTGTTTTTTTTCCATACTCAATTCGGTCTACAACACTGCATTAAGCATAATGGGAGAAAATAGTGTAAATAAAGATTTCATTAAGCACATAGGCAGTGCATACCAGACAACGGGGTGTTTTGGTCTTGGGATTGTTTGACCTTTTTTTTGGTTGGATGTGCAATGAATGAAGGGGCCTCAGCCCCTGTGTGTGTGTGTGTGTGTACTGGTCTGACTGCAGCAGTTCTCATGGGGGAAGAGCTGTGACTCGTGGGTCTACTCCCCCACCTCCCCCGCCGCCTGCCCTCCAGATGTGTTTCCCCAGCGCTGGCTGGAGAGGCAGCTGCTCTCCCGGGCCCTGGGGCGCCCCGACGCCCCCCTTTCTCCTCGCCGACACCCTCAGTTGGCTGCACATGGCACTGGCCTAATAGAGGCTCTCATCGCCCCGAGCCCCGTTGCCATGGCAACACTCTGTGGGCACAGGAACCCCATCATATCATCCTGTCTGTCGAGGCTCGAGTCAGCCCACACACTAAACAAGGACATCAATAACTGTCAAAATAGCACTACCTCAAACCCCTCTGACTTGCGCATTTCCCAATACTGTCTGCCTCTCGCAAATCCTCCTGTGGTTCCGAGATGCCTTTGAAACATTTATGTGGTCATGGGGCTCGACGAGGAAGTGGAAAGGTCCTCTGAATCATACAACAACAGGCCGAGGTAGACATTACTAAGCAGCAAGTGCCGTGAGCCTGAGAATGTAGGGCAGAGCTTCGCTTAAAAAAAAAATTGGGTCGTTTATGTCTACAGGGCGGTAAGATGTAATAAACATTACGATTGGGCTCTCGGTGCCCGATGCTGAGTTGGCGCACCCTGCCCGCTTTTGGCCTGGTGGCATGCTGACACGCTGTTCTGCAGAGACGGGCAGGGCTGTTTCACCCACTTACTGTACTACTACAGGCCTCTCAGTCTCACAGCATGGAACTTACACACGGTACTACATTGCAACAGCAATCAATAGTAGTACACACATGAAAACACAACTCTAAAATGCAAACCTAAAAAATGGAAGGATCCTTGGTCAGACTGACACTGATATCAGTTTGATCTGTAGTAGATTCCATATTTACCTCCGACAAGGAGGTCATGTTTTCATCAGGGTTTGTTTGTCTGTCTGTCTGTCTGTTTGTTTGTTTGCAAGATGACTCAAAAAGTTATAAATGGATTTTGATGAAATGGTCTTCGATGGTCTGAAATGACCCAAGAAGAAATGATTACATTTTGGGAGTGATTCGTATCAGTGGATCCAGGAGGCGGTTATCTGAGTGCTTTTCTAGTATGTTTATGCAACAACTCTGACCACAGAGTGTCGTGACAGTAGTGTAGTGATCATGATGGATCTACAGTAGTTATGGTGGACAGTAATGTCACTTTATCATCAGTGACGCAGCACACAGCAAACAGCAGACCTAGAACACCTTGACTTGAACGTCTGCGTTGACAGTGACATACTACCAGTAGACTACTGGAAAACAAAGGCATGCAACATGCATGAGCGAAACATGTCATATTGGAGCGCCTGCATTATGCCAGAATCTAGGCGGAGGCGGGCGGGCGGACCCAGCGGGGAGCGGCTGCAGAGGGTGTGGGGAGTCTGGGAGCGCAGCTGAGCCCGGGGCCCCCCCACGGAATGGTGGAGGTGACGGTGGCACGTGTGGCTGGTGAGCAGGTGGTCCAGCGCCAGGAGAGAGTGCGGAGAGGAGGTCCAGGTAGTGACCCCTGAAAGAGGGCCTGTGGGTCCGCCAGCTGAGCTTGGCAAACAGCCACCCACCCCTCCCCCCACTCCATCCCACCCCTCTCTACGCAGAGAAGGGGGTTAATGAGGCCCACGGAGCAATCAAACGGGGCAACGCCGGCCAAAAACAAACAAACAAACAAACAAACAAACAAATACACAAACACCCTAAAACAAACATGGGCCTCATCACGTCCGGTCCAGTAATCGTGCTGACAGTGTTTAATGTCTGCGGCTGACCCGCCTCTATCAGTTCCCATTGTCAGAGATGGCCTTCACGTGTGAGACTAAGTGGGAGTGGGGCTCTTCATGGTAGACTGATGATACTGTTGGAGTGGGGGGGGTGCGCAGCGACTCCCCACTGAGCTGCAGGCTCTACTTCACCGTACGGTGGCCAGGGTAAGTCACATTATTAATGAGTTTAGTGTCCCAACTGAGACTCGTTAGTTAGTAGTTATGTGCGGACATGTTTGAAGTGTGTGTGTTTGTGTGTGTCTGTGTGTGTGTGTGTGTGTGTGTGTGTGTGTGTGTCTGTGTGTGTGTGTGTGTGTGTGTGTGTGTGTGTGTGTGTGTGTGTGTGTGTATCTCGCTGTCTGGCTATGAGTGCATGAGTGTGTGTGTGTGTGTGTGTGTGTGTGTGTGTGTGTGTGTGTGTGTGTGTGTGTGTTCCTTTTCGGCTTCCTTGAGCATTCTCAGTGGGGATATTCTTAGCCACTCAATTATTCCCTTAATGTCACCCTCCTCCTTTCAGGCCTGTCTGGCATAATAGAATGAACAGACAGGTGCCCCCCAGCTATGACTGCCCCCCCTCCCCTTAACCCTCCAAAAAAGATGCCTGCTCCTCGCTATACTTAGAGTACAAAGCAGGTCACTGAAATGCCTCCCTGACAAATGCACACATTCTCCAAGCATTTCTCGAAAGCATGACACTTCATTTGGATTCCCACCTCTCTAGGAGTTCCCGTCCTGGCCTCAGTGAACCCTTGCAAGACAGAGCTATTCTTCAATAGAAGTTCTAAAATCTGTTTCTGCCATACATCAATGTTTTCCAGCAGGAACATTACTACAAAAAAATGGCTGTTTTACTGTAACACCAGACTTGTGCGAAAACAAGTGCACAACCAGTGCATTGGTGCCACTGCCAACAGGCTGAAATAGCTCGTTCCCTGCAATTTCATGGCTGGAGATTGTCCACTCCGAGATATCATGTTAAAATCCCCACCCCCACCCGACCCCTTTTTTGCATTTCATTGTCTGCTTCTCGGCATCCTAAAGAAGGAAACAGACTGGCAAAAATGCACTGATTGCTGTTGCCACAGCAACTGACTAGGAAATGCCCGATCCATGATGCACTCCCTCCTCCCGCTGAGGCTTACATGCAGACAGAGTGCCCTGTGAAAAGCTGGCAGTCTGACAACGACACTCATTCCGAGCAGTGAGCAGTACAGTGATGCACACTCAACTCTTAGTTTCTCATAAGAGAAACGTCTCGATCCGCACAAATTGCAAAGATTAGATGATGGACAAATGCCTTGTTTTCTATAAACACTTACATCTCTAAGTCTCACTCTGACGCGACAATGATAGTGTGCTACTTCCATCATAGTCCTGTTCATTCACATGGCTAGAAGTTGGCCTCCGATCGATCATTGTTCTCCTCATTCTGAGGCATTCATTTGCATCATGCAAATTACTTTGTTTTGCGCAGATTGGCTTTTGGTCAAGACAGCGACCAAATTATGCAGCCTTTCACTCCACAAACAAAGAGAGAGGGACAGAGGGACAGAGGGAAGGGGAGGGGAGGCGGGGTTGTGGTCAGAGAGGGAGGGACAGGAGTTTTACTAGTTCTGCTGCAAGGAGTAGGGCAAACTTCATGTCATGTTAACAAAGTGATGGCGGGGCTGAGGAGGCTGAGGGGGCTGAGGGGGCTCTGTTGGCCGGGTGACAAGGAGTCGGGGGTCCCCTTCGTCTGGGCCATCTGTTGGACCCATGTGCAGAGGCGTGCCACCCAGCTAATCAGGCATATCCTGCCCCGGGAGGCGCCACCCCACACATACCCCCACACACACAACACGCAAACCACACACAACCTGGAGGGCTGGAGCAGGCTGGGGCATGCAAACAAACACACACACCCACCCAGTCAAGAGCTTAGCATGTGTGTGTGGGTGTGTGTGGGTGGGTGTGTGTGGGTGGTGTGTGTGGGTGTGTGGGTCTGGGTAGAGGGTAGGTCTTGTTTTCTCACACATAACTCTCTGGTGAGCCAGCGGGCCAGCATGTGATTTGGAGCTTGTTTGCATGCAAACGCCAGCTGAGCTCACTTGAGCCTGACACACAACTCCAAACACAGACGACTCACCACTTTCGCCTGCAGTGGTGGCCTGACGAGAAACAACCAACTTTTCCTAACTTTCTCCTCCCTTCCTCTCTCTCTCTCTCCCGCTCTCCCTCTTTCCCTCTCTCCCTCTCTAGAGGGTCTGTCTGAGCCCAGGGAACAGGGAAACAACGGGAACAGAGAGGATGAGGAATGAGGGGATTATGGAGAGGAGTCTCTCTTGGCTCGGCGTGCGTTTGCCTCGCCTGACTGCGCGCTGACCTCTCCAAAATCAACACACTTCCTTCCCGAGACGTCTAGCGCCGGGTCCTTCCATCGACCGGGCCGTCTGCACGGAGGGCCACTCCAGTCCCCCATCTGCCGGGCCTGAACTTTTGCCTGTCTCATTTCAGCAGCGCACCTTCCTCCCGTCCTCACTCGCCTCTGAGTGCCCGTCCGCCGCATATGCCCTCCGTCACACTCACACAGACATCGCAGACATGGACACACACACACACACACACACCACACACATACACACACACCACATACATGCATACTCACAGACCCATACACACAAAGACACACAGACACACAGACACACACACACACACACACATGCATACACACACACACACACACACACACACATGCATACACACACACACACACACACACACACACACACACACACACACACACACACACACACACACATACACACACACACACACACACACACACACACACACACACACACACACACACACACACACACACACACACACTCACGCTCAGACTCTGGCACATACTCAAGCACACACACCCAATGCCAACCCACCACCCACTCACACACGCACGCTCCCACACTTTTCATGTCACCGACAGCATTGCTCATTCCACCCATCAGGCTGGACAAGGCCACCCAGCCCTCAGCAGGCCAGATGCTTCCTTTGAAAACACACTTCTGTTTTTACTTTTGCTCGTCGCCTAGCTCCGTAGTCAGATATAAGCTCAACACAAAAGAGGTCGAGAGTGCACTGTCTAAATCAGAGGAATAGGTGTTGGGGAGATGTTTGAATCAATGCTTAATAAGGCTCACAAAGTCTGACTGTCTGTGAAGTGATGTATTGACCTGGCCTCCCAGCCAAGCCGTTAGGAAGGAGTCCCCCCCCCCGGCCCCCCCAGTGCAGAATGCAGCCCAAAGCAAAGCAGATAGATGACAACAGCTGCAAACGCCTCTGCTGGACTCCCCGCTTTCAAATCAAAACAAGTCAGGCTAGCAGAACAGCGGCGTTACAGAAAACTCATTATGTGTTTAGTATTTCCACCATGGAATGTCTGCCGAGCCTTCAGTGAGAGATTTTCCTTTCTGCCAAAAGGGAAAAGGGATTCTGTGGGAGCTGCTCCCTCTATGGTATTTGAAACAGGGACATCAAGGATGTGTTATCCTGGTTTTCAATACAGTTGAAGATCACACACACACACACACACACACACACACACACACACACAACACACACACACAGACACACAACACACACACACACACACACACACACACACACACACACACACACACACACACACACACACACACACACACACACACACACACACACACACACACACACACACACACACACACACACACACACACACACACACACACACACACACACTCTCTCTCTCTCTCTCTCTAATCTGACCATGTGCATAGTATCTGCTTTGCAGGTCCCGGAAGAGGGGAGAACACAGGCACATTCTTCTCTCGTGACATTCAGACTAAACCCAACTCTCCCTCAGCCTCCTTGCACTCTGCTCCCACACTGCGCACGCCAGATCTGCTGGCACAGCCCCATCAAGATCAAATAAACTCACAAGCCTCTTCAGGAACCAGCGAAGAACTACAACAAACATCAGTAATAGCAATAACAGAGAGAGACATCCCCCTCTCTGATATTAGACAGGGAAAAATCCAGAACGATCTAATAAAGGTCACTACCAAACTTTTCTTAATTGATTCTATAGTACTTTTCCGCGTAGAATCCATTTCTGCTTGGGACATTTTTATATCACGCATAGTTAATGAGATAATTTGCATATTTGAATACATTAGGGCAATTCCATATCAGTTGGAACAGGTCCGACACCATGGTCCTCAGTTTTTCCTGATTTTTGGTCCAAATGTTCCTCCATGTCTCATTGGAAGAAAACCAAAATTTTAGCTGGGTATCATGTTTAGTTTCTGAGATATGGCTCTTCAAATGTGGTTAGACGTGTCCTAAAAAAAGGCTGAAAATTCCTGTATTTAATGAGCACCACTTTTTTTTAAACCCCTCTCCTCTCTTAAGGCTACCATATTATTTTCTAAAGATTTGAACACTGGGGCAGTACCCTGTGTTGTTGTCCAAAATCACAAAGGAATTACAGTCCTTCCCACCATTGGAGACTTATCCATCGAAACAAACCCATATTTTTTTTTGAAAGCAATGAAAAAAAAACCTGTTTTTGTTCTCTTATGGTCATGAATGCCTAGCACTCACATTTTTAAAACTCTACATATTTATAGTCCATGAGTAAGAGAACATGTTGATAAAAAATTGAGATGTTTTTTTTTCTTATTCCGAGGCTATGAGCCTTCAAAGTTGGCCAAAATGGCGTTTTTTCCTAAAAATTCCACTTTTATTGCCTTTTTCCAAGGACAAGATGAAATGCAAATCCAACATTTCTTTTTTTCTGCAATAGTGTGGCACTCCGTAGACCATGTGAATGTGGTAGATCCGACCTGTCCATTCTAATATCCCCACAGCACATGTCTGAAGTTAGAAAAAATGAAAAATAGTCTTGGCTGAAGGAGGTGTTGGTTTGATTTGTATGAACCTCTTAGAAGGACAATATGGGGTGTAAACCCATTTTTTCTGTTTGAGGGTTCAGAATGCCATCTTGTAAATAGGATAAAAGTGTTGTATCCCATTTCTACTCTTTAGTGATCCCTTAAAATATGTCCAAAAGTTGTCAAAAATGAAAAAGGCAACTAAATTGAGGGGCTTAAATGGCCAAGTGGATCAAGTCACACAAGGTTAAAAATGTAATATAAGACAGATGAGAAACTGAGGGAGAACACTGTGAAATGTTTAACCCTGTTACGATGGCCTTTGAACCCACTGTGTCCCTAATATCCTGTGATAACCGGAAGTTGGTTTAAAACAGGAAATAAACTTTAAAAAGGCTATATCTAGAGAACGGAAGGTCATATAAATAAACATTCACTTCTTGCTTGATCCTCATGGGCGAATTATGTCTGATGGAGCAAATCAGATTGAGTCTACGACCTTCCGTTCAATAGTTGTTCGCGAAAAACTATTTCCCATTGAAATGAATGGGAAAAAAAACAAAAAACTAAGTTTTGAGGCCAAAATCATGATTTGAGATATTGTGTAGGAGTATGTTTCAGACCATTTGGAGTTGATCGGTACCCACTTTGTGTGACATAAAAAATATATTATTAATTTAACTTATGGATGGATATGGATGACCAAAAAGTGTAGGATTTTCACTGGTCCTAGGGTTATGTTTATCTAAGTGGATCTCAGGTTAACTGTCCAGGGATACCATTAGAACAAATCACAATGCATGCTGCATCCAACGGTAACTCCAACAGCAACCAGGAGACAATATGCTTCATGCAGAAGAAATTTGTTTAATGAGAATGAACCTCAGTTAGGGACACAGTGGGTTCAAAGGCCATCATAGCAGGGATTATACATTTAACAGTGTTCTCCCGCAGTATCTCTTCTGTCTTATATTTCATTTTTAGCCTTGTGACTTGATCCACTTGGCCATTTAAGCCCCTCAATTTAGTCGCCTTTTTTTCCCCATTTATGACAACTTTTGGACATATTTTAAGGGATCACTAAAGAGTAAAAATGGGATATAACATTTTTATCCTGTTTACAGGATGGCATTCTGATCCCTCAAAAATATAAAATGGGTTTACATCCCATATTGTCCTTCTAAGAGGTTCATACAAATCAAACCAACACCTCCTTCAGCCAAGACATTTTTTCATTTTTTCTAGCTTCAGACATGTGCTGTGGGGATATTAAAATGGACAGGTCGGATCTACCACATTCACATGATCTACAAAGTGCCACACTATTGCAGAAAAAAAGAAATGTTGGATTTGCATTTCATCTTGTCCTTGGAAGAAGGCAATAAAAGTGACATTTTTAGGAAAAACGCCATTTTGGCCAACTTTGAAGGCTCATAGCCTCGAAATAAGAAAAAAAAACATCTCAATTTTTTTGTCAACATGTTCTCTTACTCATGGACTATATATATGCAGAGTTTTAAAAATGTGAGTGCTAGGCATTCATGACCATAAGAGAACAAAAACAGGCTTTTTTTTCATTGCTTTCAAAAAAAAATATGGGTTTGTTTCGATGAATAAGTCTCCAATGGTGGGAAGGACTGTAATTCCTTTGTGATTTTGGACAACAACACAGGGTACTGCCCCAGTGTTCAAATTTTTAGAAAATAATATGGTAGCCTTAAGAGAGGAGAGGGGTTTAAAAAAAAGTGGTGCTCATTAAATACAGGAATTTTCAGCCTTTTTTTTAGGACACGTCTAACCACATTTGAAGAGCCATATCTCAGAAACTAAACAAGATACCTTGCTAAAATTTTGGTTTTCTTCTAATGAGACATGGAGGAACATTTGGACCAAAAATCAGGAAAAACTGAGGACCATGGTGTCGGACCTGTTCCAACTGATATGGAATTGCCCTAATGTATTCAAATATGCAAATTATCTCATTAACTATGCGTGATATAAAAATGTCCCAAGCAGAAATGGATTCTACGCGGAAAAGTACTATAGAATCAATTGAGAAAAGTTTGGTAGTGACCTTTATTAGATCGTTCTGGATTTTTCCCTGTCTATATGAACTGAATGAATGGAAGGCCATAAGACTGCGATCCCCCTGAGAGGAAACTGACACTAACTATCTACGGTTAGGAAACACTTTTGCCTGAACCAAGCCAGCAAAACATCCAGTAAACAGTCTCAGCCATGGCAAAGACAGAACAGAGACCCTGGGTGTCCCAATCAGGCCATCTTGGACTAGGCTACTCCTCCAGAGTGGCAGTTCCTCTCCCATGATTCTTCTCCCCCGTTGGGGAGGCCACCACAGCTGATCCTGGAGGAATGCTCTACCTCCCGTCTGAATGCCAGGAAGGCAGGAATGCCAGGGTCAGCATGCTGTCTGTCTGAACTCTGAAACAAGCCCAGCAGATCCATATCCCTCCAACTTAAAGCTGCTCCGTGTGTAAGTTTGAGTAAAGTTAGAGGCAGGATTGCATGAGAATGCTCCAACTCTTTCATTAAATGTGTGTTTTTTTTATGCAGTTTTGAACATGTTAAGCAAGTTACATAATATGGCGAAATCTTCCATTAAATGCCGCCTCAAACTCTCTGCCTATCTATCTATCTCGACTTCTGAACATGCAGTGCAGTTCTACTCGCCTTAGGGTAGGCGATTATAGAACATTCACAGTAGAGTATCTAGGCTACATCCGACCATACTCTTACGGTTTTATTTCAATATGAAATATTTTTGTTACATTTCATGCCTCTCATCTACTGTATATTACTCCTGAGACGGAAACAATTCATTTGAAAACTCTGTCTTGGGTTTTAAAATGAAAACAGAATAGTGTGGAAGTAGCCTTAGAGTGAGAACATAAACATTAAAGTACCTTTGAGAACATTCACATTAGAGTACCTTAGAGAACTAAGGGAGTGAAATATAAATACGTTATTGCTGCTTTGAGTCCAAGAGCAGAAAGACAAAGGGACTCCTGATTTCCTGATTGTGACCAGCACTCATGCGCACATTCCATGGTCATGAATGATATATGGGTCTATAACACAGACTATGCACCCATTAAAAGCACATCATAAAGTGCTTTCAGCACTGCACACACACACACTCGCAGTCTGCCTGGGTCACTCAGGCTTTAACCCCGGGAGGATGACCTGACCCCTGCGGAGCAAGCAGCTGGCCCAACCCACCCTCAGAGCTCACAGAGGTCACTCACGTGGCACGAGGAGACTAAAAAAGAGACACGGTCAGTGGGATGCCATGGTCACCTTATATGTCCCTCGCATACACCCAGACATGTAGAGCCTGGAAAAGGAAGACTAAGGTTGCAAGTCCAGTCAAAATACAAGCAATAGTGTAGTGGCACTGCAGAAAATGTCATACAGAAATCAACTTCACGACCGTGTACTCCCCACGATAAAGGGAAATGAAATATGGGATATTTGTGGTAACCTACTGACCATAACATTGTTAGTATTTGCTTCATAGCATTTGAATTGTTTTCCTTTGATCCAGTTCCACATATTGTTTTGTTTGCACGGCTTCAAGGTCAACTATTACCAGGCATACTCCATTTGAACTTTATTTTCTCTCAAACATGTTAGACAGGCAGTTTTCAAACCAATGTCTCTCTATAACTCTCCCCTCTCTCTCTCTCTCTCTCTCTCTCTCTCTCTCTTTCTCCTAGCAGTTGGCAGATACTCTCAGATATTTTGGGAAATTACATAAAATGTCTCTCTCCAAGTTTTTGGCCCTCAAGTACCTGAAGTTCTCCAACAATCTTTAGTCTTCACAAAGAGACTCATTGTTGTGCGCTATTTTCCTTTTCCAGTTTGTTATTTTTGCAACTATGTGAATATCTCCCAGTGTCAACATGGGCTGATGGCCAGCTCTTGGGAGGCAGGGTTAGATTGTAAGCAGAGCCTGCAAGTTCTACTGCGGGGGCTAAACACGGGGGATTGGTGGCGGGAGGCAGCCCCCAGAGGCTTATCCCCGCATCCACTGGGATTTGGGTGCATGCGGCGGGAGGACATCCGTGTTAAGCTCCCCGCAGAGTGATGAGGAAGGGGCTGGGGGCTGTAGGGGGGGTGTGGAACTCTTTCACAGTTCCTTTTTTATAACATTCTATTCCGGCTGTCGCATCCCCTTAAATACATATGTCACTGATATGATGGAAACCTTATTGGCTCCATCTCACCAAAAGTTCCTTAAGTTACAGCAATATGTTATAATGTGTTCAGGGAGAGGTGTCATGGCGTCTTAACACGGGATCATGGACTGACCACCTGGCCATGCCAACCATCAATCATGTCTCAACTGACACTAAGAACTGGGCTGAGTTGGGATTTGTAGGACTAGATAATAGGCATAAATATGGGGTCAAAAAGATGGCCAATGATTGACAAGTCCAGAGCAAGTTTCATGTACCTGATGCTCTGCATATCGGTTGAATGCTACGCTAAAAGTTACATCAGTTGTTGCTGGACTTTTTGTGTCCTTGGCTTTGTTTGGCTGCTGAGGTTTCAAAGAGCACGGTTCCACACAAACAAATCCAGGGAGCAAAGCCAGCATGTACCTAGATTACACAAGATCGTACCTCTGTAAATAACACCGCCAATAGTGTCCACTGTAAATAATGAATGACTCTGAAGCCATCCCATCTGGTCGAGGTCTACTCCACAGGAGCTGCCACCTCTAATGTACAACAGGAAATTCAGGGGATCGATGTTACAACACAACCCACTGATTGTAGACATGACTTTATGAACATGTCGCACACTCCGAGTTATATGTCAGTTTTTTAATAAAGCGGCAACGTTTCGGCCTTTGGCCTTCAGATTGCACTTTATTAAAAAAACGACTATAACTCAGAGTGTGCGGCATCTCTCTCTATATATATATAAGCTTAAACCTAGTTGCCTGCACCTCGACTTTGGTGTGCGTTTGCACCTCTCCTTCCATGACTTGAAACCACAACCTTGAAAAACAAAGAAACCCCCCCCCCCCCCCCCAACCATTTCTCAAAAATCCCCTTAGCCTAGCCTAGCCTAGCGTTTAGGATGCTCACTGCTACCCAACAGATGCTCAATTAGCGTAGCGTGCCGGCCTCATTAGCCCAAGCCAGGTCCGGTAAATACAGACGTGTGTGTTGTCTGACAGAAGATTAGCTCCAAAGACGTGGCAGATGGCATTATCTCTGGGCTTGGTGTGTGTGTGTAAGCTTCAATAACTTTCCTTTACTCTACAACCTAAGACCTGGGAGTGATCCCATGCTAGCCAGTGCCACCAGAGAGGATATGTGCCAATTACGCATGTTAATTACAGCTGTCTGTAATAATAATTAAAAAAAACATTACCAGCATTACTAGCGTTAGTGTAGTTTATAGAGGCTTATTGATGAAGCATGAATTGAGCAGCTCAACATGGTCACTGGGGGTTGGAGGTGTAGGGGCAGGAGGAGGGGGATTGATATGAGCGGCAATTATGGGATGACCAGCTGGGCGTGTGCACTGAATCCATTCGCACCCCCCCCCCAGTCTCTGCTTAGGGCCTCGCAATTAGGCCACAGCCCCTGTGGGGAAAATGGCACTTCAGACAGCGCACACAGCAGGGCAACAAAGGCCTGTCATGAGGGGAGACTGACATGCGCTTAACCCTTTGAGGGCACCTCTTTTACAGCGGCCCTTTGATGAGTGTTGCCCTGCTCACTGACCCTCTGTTTTTGCTTCCTCTCGGACTATATGGCGGTCACACATTCTGCTTGTTAACAAGAAAAGATATAATGGCCATTACAGCTGGAATGTGAATTCACAGACGGTGGCGGAAAGCTTGTAACTTCTGGAGCCGATTCAAATCCTTATCAGCTTTAGTGGGTATGCTATTCTATAAATATAGCTAAAACGACTGTTTTTAGAAATAATAAGAAATATAGCTTCACATAAAAATACTTCACCTCACCATCTTTGCTTACATGAAACTGTCACTACAACTGTCAACCGAGACCTGATTTTTTATCTTGAAAAATCTCCATGAATAGCAGATTTACATGGGTCATTTAAGAAGTCCAGGAGAGGTTGTGATATTACCATGAGGCTGCGATTAGAGCCTGCCGCTCAGTGGGCCTTCAGACACAGAGATGCGTGGAGGGAGGGGGCCAGGGGGAGGTCAGGATATGAGATGTCTTGGCTGCTCCGGTAGGTTTATATTAGCGCAGGGTGGTCTGCTGTGACTCAGACGTGCAAAAATGTCAATGGATACTCAACGCAGCACGGGAGGTGGGAGCTCACAAAATACAAACACACACGCACACACACACACGCACACGCGCACACACACACACACACACACACACACACACACACACACACACACACACACACACACGTACACACACATATACACACACACACGCATGCACGCACGCACACATTCGCACAATCTGGCAGGGTAGAGAGATCAGGGCAGAAAAAAAAAAGATTGACCATAAGAATGGGCCAACACAATGTTGCATTGTTGGGTGGAAGACAAAGAGACTCAAAGATGTAGCTGGCTCAAGCTTCATTTAGCAGTGCAGGCAGGGCCGGGAGGGAGAGGGCAATAGCAGGGGGAGAGGAGAGAGCAGAGGGGAGGCCAAACCTCTGGCTGCAGAGCTCGAGCCCACCAATATGACATTTCACTTATGATGGAAACTATGAGAGAAAATAGCAAACCCAAATAAAAGAATTCATTGGTGTCCAGTTCACTGTCGGTCTGGCTGAGCTTGGAAGGAGAGAGCACATTTTTGTGGCCAGCACTTGCCATGCAGAAATGCATGACAAAGACATACCAGACATATAATGTACAGCCTTCACTTCCTTCCTGTCTACTGTATGCTCTCTGAGATGCAGCTGAGTTCATATGAGTTACAGTAATAAGCAATGCCTCATTAATCTTATACATCCAGACAATGCTGAAGGCCAAGACCTTTATAATTCCAAGAACTCCAGTAAATGTATGACCAAGCTTGTTAAATTCTCAAATGTCACAGACAACTAACAGGATTCCGGATACTGTCTAAACAACTATAAATCATAGATAGCCAAAACTAAACAGTCTAGGAACAGACAGGAGCACTACGAGTGGAAGGTGACAAGTCATGCTCGTCTCTTTCCTCTTTCCACCAGGTGCTTCCTCAGCGTCGCCTTCGCTGATGGGCTACTGACGTCACACAGGCCACAGCTCATGCACACGTCAGCCCTGTCAACTGGCTACTGCTGATATCCCAAACTTGGGTCACAGTCCTGTACATCAACTCCGGCCGTACACCATACTGGGCCTCGTCAGTGCCAGCACAGTGCCAGCTCAGTGCCAGCTCCTGGCACCCGATCTGTTTGAAAGTGTGCTGAGTAGAATAAAACACATTGGCAGAGCACAGTCTTGTAAAAGGAGAGAGAACACTGAGAGTATACAGACAGAGCTTCTCACAAGCTAAACTTGAAACTCGCCAGATCATCTGTTATACTAAACTTGCATTGTTTTTCCCAGCTGGCCTGGAATGAGGGTCTATTATTTCCCCCATTATCTAGGAAAATAGCAGTTAATTTTGTTTTATTGATACACAACACAACAGAATCTTTCCCACTCTAATCTCCCAAAAACTCCTGAACAATGCCTGCCATGATTTCTCTCTCTATTTAGTCTCCAGGGGATGAGGGAAAGCAGCGGTGTGCAAACAGACAGCACCAAGGGAAGGAAACAGTCACGCCTCATTGACTCTAAATACAAACCACAGACTCTCCTGAAGTGACAACAGAAGCAGAAGGGAAACAGAAAAAAAGTTCCATAATTTACAAAAGCATCTTCAGTGAAGGTGGGGGAGTTGGCACCTTGCCTTATGTGAGTCCAAGAAGGAGACAATGACCTACTTTTTCTTTTTTTTAGAGGTTATGCCGACTTCCTTTTAAAGGGCAAAATAAGCTCAAATGTTTGTTTAAAAGCAGGAGCTTAATCATGAATTTACATGCTTGGGATGTAGGCTGTGTGACTAGAGGTCAACCATCAGATTCTCTATGATGATGTCCTCACACTGACAAGAATAACTGATGTTAAGAATGAGGACAACCTACTCAAGGAGATCCTACAGCCAAACACAACTCTACGATGGCGATGTCTTTGTAGGGGTCTGTTGTTCCAACCCACACCTTCCTTTCCTGCCTGTTTGGCAACCCTTCGCCTCTTATTCATATTTCTGTGGGCCAACGGTTGGACCCTGTTGCATTTCCTGATTGTTGGCCCGGTTCCGTCTGTCCCAGGACACAGGAGAACAGCCCAGGGAGGAGGTGTTGGGGAAACGGCAAATACGAACCAGATGCCTGGCCAGAGCCCAACGTGTGATTCAGCAGAACGGAGCAGGACGACCAAAACATGTCATTTATTGAAACGCATTGGAGACTTGAACCAAAGGGCTAGGGTGGAGATGGAGCAGAGACCAATCCCGGAAAACAGCTGATCCTTCCTTGTTTTGGTAGACAAATAAGACGAGGAGAATGAGACCCAGAGGGACAAATCAACTTGAGGACTTCCATGTGAGGTTGGCAGAGGCAGGCACATTCCAACTGATCAGAGAGTGATCTGTTTGGTTGGATGTGACTTGTGGACTTTGCACTGGCTACACACTAAACAGCTAACTTGGCTCAGGCTGCCTTCAATTCAATGTCCCACTGTTTAGACAGACGCTCTCTGGGACTTCATGCGAGCTTTGAAGTCCAATAGCATTGGTTCCATCTGCCTGTGGCGCTGTCATTTGGTGGGTGTGGTGTTTGTTGTCCAGTTCAGGAGGGAATCCCCCCCCTCCTCATGCTCAGTCCATGAATCTGCGAGGTGATAAATGTAGAGGGGGGGGGACATCCAGACCCTGGTGGGTGGGCCATGTTTACACACCTGGAAAATTCCCAACTCCCTTTTCTCTCCGTTTCTTTCCCCTTCGTTCCTCTCTCTGTTTCTCTCACTCTTTCCTCCCTAACGGAGAAGCGGTATTCCAAGTGCTATGGTCAACATCGGCAAGGGAGTCGTTTCATTCATTCCTTTCCGTTAGCCAGCTGAATCTGTTCCTCACCAGCGCTCCCCTCCACTATGGCCCAACCACGCACCCCCCCCCCCCCCCCCCCTGCTCTGGTCCATCTGCAAATCTCAAACTTTCCCAAGGCCAGACCTGACTCACACACACACTCACACACACACACACACACACACACACACACACGGCCAAGACTCTCTGTTCAAATGATGCGTCCAACGCCCATCCTGGCACTCATGTGCTGGCCATCTGACACCATCCTTGGTGGAGCTCTTATTTATTTTTTCACACACACACACACGTACACACACACATATACACACACACACACACACACACACACACACACGCACACACACACACACACACAGCCCCGTGACGGAGGAGCAAGAGCTCAGATGGTGGCGGGCGGGCGGGCGGGCGCGCCCACCGCTGACGCAGCTCAGCGCCACGCGCTCCGCGGGACCAATAAAGCCCACGCGCAGCAGGCCATCTCCAGTAATGTACAGTAACACCCGCTGACACATGAGTCATTCGGGGAGCCCACGGACGCTGCCTCCTACGGACCCCCCTGGGAGGCAAAGAGCTGGAGGGGGGAGAAGAGGAGCGGCAGAGAGAGAGAGAGAGAGAGGGATGAAGAGAGAGAGAGAGATGGAGAGAGAGAGAGGGCTGAGTAAGCCTCGTGCTCCTCCTCCTCCACTGCACCAGAGGCTAGCAGTCACTCTGGCACTGTCTCTTCTGATGGCCTAGAAAACACGGATGTGGCCACGAGACAGATGCAGCCCAGCACACCTGATCTGCTGGACAGAAACGGGATAATGTGCTTCCCCCAAGCCTACTCCAGTGATAGCGAATGAATATGGAGAAGAGAATAGAAAATTGGCATGAGAGAATGTTTCTATGAGAAAATTAGACAAACCTCTTTCTTCAGTTTTAAAAATGATCACCGAAACGTTGAAGGTCTTAGAAAAAATGGCCATCCTCTCAGTAGTAGAGGAACCTTTGGCTACGTTGGCAGCTAAATATATTTGTGTCATAACCTGGAGGACACTATAGGTAAAAATTAATCACATATACTTACATTTCTTATTCCCCAAGACCCTCATACATTGTTTGACTGCTTTGGAAATATGGCGGTCTTGTGTGTCATGCCAATAAAGCCTTTTGGATTTTAATTTCATTCAAAATGAAACTATATGGAGAGATAGAATATACATGTAGAAAGAGTGATCTGACTGCAGTTAATTGACATTCTTTTTTCGAGATGTTTTTTTATTCAACAAAGTCCTCATGTGTGATTCATTCTAGTGGAGCACAAAGCTGCCTGTTTGATGTGGGACTCCGGCTGGCATAAATGAGCTGCCTGTTCCCCTGGCATCATGCGGACGGCAGGGCCGTCTTAGCTGCTCTGTGATAGGTCAGCCAAGCAAGAGCATCCGTGGCGCTCAGACCTCCGTAATCCCACTCGAGAGTCATTCTGGCTGACATGTCCGTTGTGCTTCGAAAACACTAATCGGGCCGGGCGTGTGTTTTTGAGATTATGATGGGAAAGGCTGCTCTAATGCGTAAACTGTGTCAGAGAGGTCAGTCTCTCCACAGGAAGAGGCAAAAGGACTGCTGCCGTTACCAGAAAACACCGGTTTTCCTTTAGCTCTTCCTGAACCGCCATCATCTGGAGGATATGGCATGAGCTCACAGCCTTTGTTTACTGAAATGTTTCAGGGCAAAAAGGAAAAGTGTGTGTGTGTGTGTGTGTGTGTGTGTGTGTGTGTGTGTGTGTGTGTGCGTGTGTGTGTATGTGTATGTGTATGTGTATGTGTATGTGTATGTGTATGTGTATGTGTGAGTGTGTGTGTGTGTGTGTGTGTGTGTGTGTGTGTGTGTGTGTGTGTGTGTGTGTGTGTGTGTGTGTGTGTGACGGGTGGGTTTGTTTTTAGATACATGAGTCATATTCCACAAGGTTTACTTGGAAAGTATGTCCACCTAGTCAATCTATATCAATTAGGCTAAACATTATTCCATCAAGCCACTGGACAGCATGGAAAATTTGCTTCTTCAGTCACCACATCTCATCACTGAGCTTTACTTCAGTCTGTTTACCTGATCATTTTAAAAGGTTGAAATAAGGCTATTACCGCAACCTTCCCATAACCCTTTTTAGTGAATGGTTTGTGAAACAAGATCCACACGATTAAGGACAGTGGGTTTTCTCCAGTCGTCAGTGCCAAATAGATTGCTTTATCAAGTTCACACCTGATGCTGGATCCAGATTACATATTCAATATAGCATGTCAAAACAGAAAAAGGTAGTTTGGTTCAGATATCAGAATGCTAGAGATGGTAAGATAAGTTGGGGGAAGTCCTGCTACCTAGTAACAAGCCAGAAAATGGTAACAATTCAATGTTTGTTTGCGCTGTGCACAAAATAAACTTCTGTATCAGCAATATAAAAAACAGGAACCTTACAAAGCACTAACTGAAAACAATATCCTGTTCTCTCTGTAATTGTCTCATTCTGACCAAGAAAAGGCAAGAAAATTCCTAGAACAAACAATAGTGCTGCGCTGTTCTAAAATTAGATTCCGCAGCACTTCATAAAATGTTTAGGCATACACACACGCACACTGACGCTAGTCGTCTGCTGATGCTTGTGTTTAGGCTGGCCCTGTTCCCAGGCCTCTTTGTCATGCTGCAGGATGTCCTATAGAAGTGGATTACTCTGGCTGAGGCGCAGGGGCCTATGCCTTTTGTGCTACCCTGTGTGAGACGTCTTGCTATTCAACCACAGGAACAAGCAAGACGGCCAAGCTTCACGTCGTGGCCCTCATACACAAAGGCAGCAATGACATCACCTCTGTCTGTGTAAGTAACTTTCAGTTAGCGGTACGTAGGAGTCCCCCCGCTCTTCTCCAGTGTAAGGATGACTTCACTCCAGAAGCCCGCATTCTCCAGAAAAAGCCCAACTAATGCTGCTAACAGACATCTATCTCACTCCATATCTTAGACACATTACTGGCATGGGAGACCAAGTAGACGTGATACTGTGACAACAATGTTATTACTTTAAACACGTCAGACTGAAAGAACAGATTTTCTGCAAATATCTGAATGGGACACATGACCTTCATCCATGAATCCATCCATGCCATGAAAAATGAAACAAAAAAATCCTCCATGGTGTTTGCTTTTGAACATGACCTTTCATTAAACACGCCCATCCCGTTCCCACACCCACACACAAATGCACGGATCACTAGTCAGGCTTCTTCCCAGGCTTCTTCTATCCTGTTTTTTTTTCAAACAGTCCCATAATTAACTTGAGGTGATCCACCAACGGCTGCCCTGAACTGCTACTGAGGAAACTTTCGAAGTCCTGGAGCTGGCAGTGTGTCTTGTCTCAGTGCTATGAGAAGACGTATTATGCTCGTTAAGAAAGGACTTTCATTCACTTTCAACTGCACGCATGCACTCTCTCACACTCTCTCTTTTACACACACACACACACACACACACACACACACACACCTTGGCATTCAGTGATTGGGTACAAAGTGAATGTGGGCTAATCACAGATTAGATGGCACATTCAAAGTGCTGACTTAATCCCCATCATTTTCATCACCTGGTGTTCCACTGCCACTGTCATCACATCCTCAGTTGAGTGGCATGAATTCAACACAACAAAAGTGACTCCACTGCAGAGCAAACATTGTTCAACACAGTAAACGAAACCTCTATTGTAATACTTTGAGACAAAAAAATACATTTATTGAATATAGACTACACATATCGTATGTGTATCATCTGAGCCACACCTCAGGAGGTTCTGCTATGGGAGCTCTTCCATGAGAGATGTTAACACTACAGGCAGCGTAGCGAGAACCTCAGTGATCTGTTTTCTGCCCAGTGGGTGAGATTGATAACCCAATCATAGGGGAATTGGGGGCAGATGATGACCATACAGTCAGACGCTGGGTAGGAGGTTTGTGTACAGCTACAGAGGGGGCAACTGACACAGATTCTGGAAAGAGGTCAGCATGAAATAGAGCAGAAGCAACCAGACCATGCTGCAGAAATCACTTCCAGCTCATAGCTGCAGCCACGGCTCATCTTCATGAGGAACCTTCCCAAAATAACCTGAGAAGCAAAAAAATAATAATAAAAAAAACATACTCCTCAATCTGTGTTCTCCATGAACTGGAAGATAATGCATTATTGCAAATCCATCAAACCATCAGAGCAAACATCCATGCCCCCAACTGGATGAGGGAAACCTCTTCATCATTTCATTTCAGGTGACCATACAGCTGACAGAAGAGATTGAGCACCAAGTCTCAAGCGGATGGCACAGCGCAGCGGCTCCGTAGTGATGCTCTCCAGCTCTCCAGTGTTGCTGTTCTGAGCCACACCGTCCTGCAGGCCAAGTGCTTGAGGCCAGACTATCCCACACAAGATTCCGGCCAGGCCGTTTATTGCTAGGTACTGAGAGGACATCTCTCAAGATAGCCACCGGATCTCTCAGAGAAACAATATTTTCGCTGAGTGTCCTTCAGCGAGATAAATGAATGAGCATCCAATGGCTGAAAACCTTAAAACGGACTGCTCTCATTATACACCATGGGCTCAGAATTGGACAGTGACCCCTATAATTACTATGAGAACATGTCGACATAATTGTCCAGTCAGACGCCAACTGAGTATGCTTTTAAAAGTAACTCTAACACCAGTGCGTCACAATGATGGAATCCACGTGGTAATTATGACTATTCCACCATGCCATGCCAGGCTTTCGAACTGCAATCTTCTTATAACGACATGACTGTATCTTCTTAAAACGTTGTGACGGTATCTTCTTATAACGCCATGACTGCATCTTCTTATAAGGACATGATGCACAGAGCCCTGTATCAGCTGATACCCAGCCATGGATCCTTTCATGAGGGAAGCCTTTGATTCAGCTCTTTCTAGCCTGACCAACTTTAGCCACAAATAATAATAACTGACTCTGAGTCAACAGTGAGGTAAAGCCTTCATTCATGAGCGTTCTGCTCACAGGGGGGCAACCATTTGTTGTCCACTTCCCCACAGCAGGCCAGAAGCTCCTTCATCAGGCCCAGTGGCGAGATGAGAGAGAGAGCTGCCGTATCTGCCAGCTGTTGGGAGATGAAGGGGGGGTGGGGATGGGTAGGGGGGGTCGGGAACGATCGTCCAGTTCGCCCGAAGCCAAGCGGATATGAAATAAAAGAGCCAGTATGAGGGTGGCAGCTTGATGCTGAATGAAACAATACCGGCATTCTGAGAGCATGGCTGCGGAGGACAGTCTCGTGGATGTGACTCAGAGTTAGGGGGGGCAGCCTAACAGGCATGGAGAGGGGGTGCAACAATCCCATGGTATCGTTACTTCTCACACCCCTCAATAGACACAGCATTCACAACCAACACTGTGACAATCGGTCTCAACATGGCATTCCGAACTGGACATCTGGGCTACTGTAAATGAGGCTGAGCTTCTTGGTGCCCTACTAGCCTACATCACATCCTCAGAAAGGGATGTTTTTAATGCAAGAGGGAAATTACATCAAGTCATAGCATGAATAACAGAGAGACATTCCATGTATCGGTAAACAAAGCCTGTACCATAACATCTGAGTAATGTCATTCCATTCCTGACATTATCCACTGAGAAATAATACAGCGTATTCGCTATGACAAAGAAGAGTCTTGTTTCATTCAGTATTTTCTTTCAGTTTTAAGTTTCATTATCATCATTGTATAGACACCTTCTCTGTCAGTCTTGTCAACACACTTTAATTAATTCCAATTTGGCATGCAATTATTTGCCTTCCCAGCTGCCAAAGCAGACGACTGTTTTATAGCTTACGCTATTAACAGGTTCAGTGCAAATTCCCTCTAGCCACGAAATACATGCTTGCCACAGACAGCAGTGATGCTGTTGCAGCGAGACATAAAATTGAACTTCTACTAACTTACCTCTATTGAAATTAAATTTCATCCCTGTAATCAAATGACAGAAATGTTATTTTTATGACCACAGTGCTGGGCAAATGCTGCAGCAGGGAGGAACTATTTACTCAGGTGGCTTATCCATGCTTTGAGTGCTGCTATCTTTTAGCACAGTCATGAGATCTGGTGAGGTCGATTTCAGTTAGCTTTCCTTTGGCTACATGCTCACTGTTACATTTTAAGATACACAAATGGGTGACACAGATCCGCTATACTGGAACACAATTGTTGAGTGACTGTGTCAGACGGTCTCTGTCTTCAGCCTTTCACCTTATGTGAAAAAATTGCTACACAACATAATCTGATTGAATTTAGTCATGCTTGCAGGCAATACATTATGGCCTGTTTCTTTGAAAGTCTCCTGACTGGTTCATCTGCAGATGAACCATGTTGAAATATAGTTCCCTCCTTACTATGGATCTATCTTCATGATGACAGGAATTTGTACTGTAGTATATCTGTCAACATTTTGCAACAGCATTTTCAGTAATCTTCCATCCCAATTTGCTACTTGTTGTGTCAGAGTATTTAGGCCCGATCATGCAAACACCAAGCCTTCGGCAGAACCATAATGCTCTCTGAATGAGACGTTATGAGGAATATGCTGACTGCATCTAAGTAACTGTCTAAACCACACACTAACCAAAACACCAGGCAGTGTATCTTTATACAAGATGATGTGAGACATCAGCATTCTTTTTTAATGTATAATCGCCTCTAAATCTGAAAACTCCATAAATCTGAACGACTCCTGCGGTTTCCACAGCCCAGAGAATGAGTCAAAAACAGCTATGAAGGAAACCTCTGAGGATCATGGAGGCATAAATCAAGCTGTGCCATTAGACTAGCTGTGAAGGGGGTAAAGAGACCAAAGGAATCGGGAGACGGCAGAGAAAGGGAACGAAGCAGACCAGCATTATGTGAGCAGCCAAACCGAAATCCAACTCCTTGCGTGTTAAAACACGTGCAGGAAGTTAAGCACATTTGATGCATCAGACAAGAAAATGGAATCAGTGAAACCCCCCCAGTCCCAAATCCTGCAAGTTCCAGGGCTGGTTCCCAGCCACCTCTAAAAGATGTTATGTAACACCTCTGCTGTTCCGACCTGCACAAAAGAAGAATTTGTACGCTGCCTGGAGTGAGACCACTAAGCACATTTTCAAAGACTTTCAAAGACAGAAAAAAAACATAATAGAAGCATTCCATGAAAAAAAATTAGGCATCAAGACTTAACTCATGATGCTACTATATGTAGTGGCTAGTAAGTGGCTGCCCCTCTCTCCCATGACCTAAGCTAATCTGCTTTCCAGGCCAGACAGACAGGGAGACACACTGCTGAAAAACCAGTCCGATGTGAAGTGAAAAGCAGATCTCATTTTCATTTTTACAGGACTGAAGGAAGAGAGCGACGGAGGGATGCTCACAAAAGGAAAAAGACTATGAAGAGGTTAATGGCCCAGACAAGGCTTGTGACTCCTTGCTCTCTCTCTCTCTCTCTCTCTCTCTCCACACACAACCATGGGGAGAGCAATTTCACATAGAGCTATAGCCTTCAACCTGACTCACCAGCCCAGATGGCAGTCATTAAGGTGCTGCCGCCAAATCTGGAAGTCTTTGATTTGGAGAAGAGGTTTGATCTGTTATGGAACAGTGACTGTACACACACACACACACACACACACACACACACACACACACACACACACACACACACACACACACACATACAGTACACACATAACTTTCATAAACAGACATAGTTCAGATACACCTCTCCCTTGTCGCTCGGAATGGAAGCTGATGCCGAGGAAGGGATGTGGGTGTAAAGGAATGCTTTCTCTGTTTATCTAACCTCTGCTGCTATGCGCACACCACACAGCCAGAGCAGGAGGCTGTGCGTGGGACATGAAGCATGCCTGCGACCCCATGTTCTGCCTCGGCTGTCTGAAGTGACTGAGCGCTCGCTGGGCTTATTGTCAGGAGAGCCCTCGCAAAGGAAGGAAGCTGACTTTTTTTTTTTCTGCCCAGTATTTTATGTTACGCATTCACATCCAGTCACCAGCCAAGTAATAAAATAAGTCCAACGGAGAATGAAAGAATAACACATATGTTACTGTATTTATGTGCTGAGTCGAACCGGGTGACTTCAAAGGTGGAATTTAGAGTTCCATGAGTGGTAATGTATTACTTCGCGAGGTTGTAAATTATACTGGTGATATATTCTATTTGTCATCAACATTAAATCATAACACACACACACACACACACACACACACACACACACACACACACACACACACACACACACACACACACACACACACACACACACACACACACACACACACACACGGGAAGAAGAGTCCACGAGTGAAAGACTAATATGATGACGAAACATGCATTGTTCTGGTTCCCCAGTGGCACTTTTCCCACCCCCGCTAGGACGAGCATCCTGCTGTCCACTGTCACCTCTGACCATTTTGTACATCAGCATGAACCATTTCACCCCAGCATGACGTGGAAGGAAACGAATCCTCAAAAAAGTTCTGGAAAATGTTCATACTACAGTATCCTCACAAACACAGTATTTTCCAGCACTGTCCTGAATCATGTAACATCAGCATCATAAGATCAAAGATAAAGACATCTTGTCACAGATTAGTTCTGTCTGTCTCTGTAAGTGGCATCCAAAAGTGAATAGACTAGAACCCTTGCTAAAGTTTGAGTTGCCACCGTTGCCTTCAAGGCACCTTACACTAACCTTAACCTTACCATAACTCTTAACTAACACTAGAGCCTTCCAAGCAACTCTGCCATGTCGATGGGAGGGAACTACATCCTTACCTAGGCTACAGGGTGATGTACATTAGTTACCCATGGGCTATTAAGGTAATAGATTTAGCTGGATCTAAAGCATTTTCCAAGCCATTAATTGGAATGTGGAAGAAAGGTGCACATGACCAAAGGATAAGCAGGCAACAGCTACCAACAGTTGAAACACTAATAAACGATTAATTGCTATTTCATGACAAGCGTGCAAGTGTAGGTGTGAGTATGTGTATGTGTATGTGTGGCATATACTCTTTATCTTTGCAGTGATGTGCTGTTGGATCAAATCCATGTGGTGCCTACCCATGCATCTGGCTGGAGCGTAGTGTAGGCTATAGGCAATGCAAAACACTTTATGCTTGATTCCCATTATTACATTTTACAATATATTCTAGATTCAAGTGAACAAATTCGAGTCCATGACACAACTGTAGGCTATAGGCTTGATTTTATATTGAATCCAACAATTCAATCCTGAAAACTGCATTTGGACTAACCACACTCTGCAACAAATTAATGGCAAGCTTTTAAAAAGTGACCACAGCCATTGCCACACTTTTGACCAACATGTCAGATAAACAAAAACCAGTGGACTCACTTAAGCCACAAATCCACATGAACTGTCAGTAGGCCTAAGTAGCAACAGAATAATTTGACAAGCTGCTATTGAAATTCATTACTTTCAGTGGAGGACTATTCAATTATGTAGCCTACAATTTCAACCACTGTCTTGACCACGAAACACAACTGTCAAAAACAACATTGAATCATAACGTTATAGGACACTGCCATTCACAATATGCAAACGTGTAACATTTCCGTTTCATCTCAGTGAAGAAAATGTAATTTACACAGTGAATCTTATGAGCTCAACAAGCGTAACTCCTAGCGCACCATACAGTTCAATACAAGCTAATTACCTGAATCTGGGTGAATCTTTGATACATTCTTCAAAATCCACCGTCATGTTGGGCTTTATTTGTCTTCACTTTCACTGTATGAATTTCATTGCCCAAAAGAGATGCCTGAAAATGAATGTATTCCTGCGTGCAGCTCCACACCCGTAGTCCAGAGAGGCAGAGTCACTACTGTAGAGTAATGAGATCCTCAACACTAAAGGTCCATTTGGTTTGAAGCGCTCTGGTGCAGGCTGTTAGGGCTATTCGTCAAAGAGCGATGCTTCATCAATAACGCAGACGAGCAATAAAGTGAAAATATTATAGTGTGCTTTTGACAAAGTAGCGTATTCCGTTTCGCTGTTTGGCAGAAATTTAGAAATTATACGACTAAATTATTATAAATGATATAAAGTAGCCTACAAATATTAGTGGTGTTTACAATACCCTGTTAAAATGCATTCTTCTAACAACAGCACTGCCCAACTAAGTCATATTTGTCATATCAGAAATTAAATAAATAGTACATGGTGTCACTAAAATGGTTTCACTATCTTCAGTGCTGCCCCCCACCCCCACACCCCATTCAACCTTTTTTTGCACAATGTTTATTTTCAGGACAAAATGCAATAGGCTATATCCAATGCAGTATATGAACAATTTAGATGATCCCTAGATGTATTCAAATCAAAGAACACACCTCCCTGCCAGTCTTTAGGACATCAGAAGCAGCGAACCATTGCAATCATTACCCAGCCTGAATTTTTGTTGAATGGAGCAAATTTTTAGTTTTAAACTTAGTTCCATTCGGTTTGAAAAAATGTACAAGCCATATTGCTCCTAATACATAAAGACCACACCACTTGCAAACCAAATATTTTCTGACTCTAATGAATTAAAGAGCATCACTTTGAAGAATTTTGAAGACCACTTTTAATTGTTTCATTAACTTCTATGGAATGAGAAGGAACAAAATGGCAACACTGGCAATTTTGTTTTTCTGATGGGGGCCAAGTGGAAGTGGAACACACAAAAAAAGACACATCACTTCGCTCATGCATTGTGATTTTATGTACCATAGGTTAAGGGAGTTATAGATTAAATGGAATTTGACATTGCAATTGTCTCATGTACAAACATTCAGAGATTAATGGTTTTCTGAGCAAGAGTGCCAAAATAGAACAGCAAAACAGATTAACAGGTTGCGCCCAGCAGAGTTGATTAATTTGCCATACATACCCAATTTCTAAATAAATTGTTTTATCACCATCAGACCTTCCACCACTTGAAAGGTTTTTGTTGAGCAACTGCTTTGAAGGAGTCTTTTAGGGGAGGCTGCACTTTGTTCCTACTGCAAAAGAGGCGTGATGTATGGGCATCGTTCAAATGACTCCGTACGCTTGGATAGTCCTTCGACCAATCAGACCAACGATCCGGTGTGTCTTTTGGATTTGCTCGTTTCTGATTGGAGCCAAAGGTTCTGGCAGGGAACAGAGGAGATAGATGTACAGGTTTCTAGTCTGAGCTGCCGGGCGAAATCCAAATTCTCCGGAGGTTCAGGCAGAGTTCACCCAGCCTATGTAAGTCCTGAACATTTGCTCTAGATCTGGTCATTAATACATCATCAGTAAGTTAGTCTTGGGCTAGGTCTTAAACAGAAAAGGTGACTTTTTTAAACAGCCATGAGCAAACATTTCTCTGCAAAGTTAAATGGCAAGGCATGCAATTGTATTTTCCTCAGCTAGTACTCGGAGTTATGTCCTATATGGGAGAATGGCTCAGTTGATGTTTTCTTGCTTGCTCCGTTATCCTCAGATGACTTCTCATCTTTGGCAGTGGTACTTTGCCATTTCTATCAAACAAATAAAAGCGAAACTGAAGGGAAAAAAAGCAGAACATTTCTTAAACAATATATTGAAAACAGACTTGAGTATGTTTTCATTTTTGGCTGAAAAAAAAAAACCTGGGAGATGTTCTCAGAACAGCAACGGACGGAGTTACTTGAAAGATGCAGCATACTAGGAGTGTCTCTCTCTCGCTCTCTCTCGCTCTCTCTCTCTCTCTCTCTCTCTCTCTCTGCCAGAAACTTTGTACATGACTCGCAGATGTGCTGGACTGCATTTAGTCTGAACACAACCACAGCAACAGATCAGTCCTTGCACAACTATATGGATTGGTTACAAAAGGTTTGCCTGCAGACAAAAAATATTGTTTATTAAATGTTCATTACATATGTTATATTCATGGTCTTATGTGTAAACTTGCATTATTCACCCTAATATATGTTTTACTTAGTTGAATAGTTGAAGAAAACACAGTCCAAAAAAGATGTTCTAAGGGGGAACTGATTAGCCTATGTCTGTCGAGTGAGATATTTATCTATTACCGAATCTTTGTAAAATCTCAAGAATGTGTGATGTCATGTTTGCATGTAACACACACAACCATGAAATATGAAAGTTCCCGCCAAATCAGCCTGCACTCTGTGTTGAAGTCAGTGGTAGAGTCTGAGCGGCCTTTGTGTAGCTGCACACATTCTTTCAGATCCGGGCAGACTACTCTGCAGCTGTCAGTCGTGACTAAAAGCTCTGTTTCAGTTTTTCTTTTCCCATGCAGCCTAACTGCAGCAGGAACAGAGTGTGGACTGGCACAGACAGTTCATATGGATTCCATCCCTTGTTGACCCATGTGAAGTGATGCAGACACAATGTAGACAATGTTAACATCTACAGCTAATTAAAATAATGATGGTTAAAGAGGGAGCTGTCATCCCTTTTAGTTCTGGGACTTAAATCATCAAAATGTACTAGCTGGAAATGCTATAAAGGAAATAGCTTTAGAGCATGAATAGCTGCAGAAATGAAATGGCAACACACAAAGGCATTCCTAATTAGCATACCCTATATGTAAATAGCCAGCACATGACCCCGGCCTCCTTTCAACAGTGGATCAGAGGATCAGCAGTGGTGTCCTTTCAGCGGCTTCCCATAGTCCTCAAGACACTGATCTGTGCCTGCTGGCAGCTGTGAGATCCTCCAGCATCTGGGCTCAGCTCTGCTGGCGAGGTAATCTCGCCAGACTTTAATCACACACTCTCACATTAATTGCTCCGGCACAATAAAGAAACAGCTGCTTGAAGACAATATCTGCTCTGGACACTCAGGATCTCTAATGACCACATTCTCAGCTCAAATTTCTCTTTCTCTCTCTCTGAGATGTCAAAGACCAACAGGCTCTTTCCCACTGGCACTCAAGACTGATGACTTTCAACAGCTATCTGTTACGACCAGAATCGTACCATGGATGAAATGATGAATGAATGGCTGGATGAAGATAGATGAAAATGAATGTGAAACCATAATGAAATGCTGCAGCTAAGATGATATAGTACTCTCATGGGTTAACTGAACAGACATCTAAATGTGTTCCTGTGGTGAAAGGCGGGGGATCATTTTTAGTTGTAAGATTCAGGTAGCAATTGATTCAAGTACATTGGTGTTACATACTTTCTTTAGTCAACCCCTAATTTAGCTTGCATTTTCTCATGCATGCATTTCCGTCAGGACACCAGAAATAGATTGTATTATTAATTCACAGGAAGTGGAAAATGCTTGGGGGGAGAAAGTGTGTGTGTGTGTGTGTGTGTGTGTGTGTGTGTGTGTGTGTGTGTGTGTGTGTGTGTGTGTGTGTGTGTGTGTGTGTGTGTGTGTGTGTGTGTGTGTGTGTGTCACTGTCTTGTACAGAACACCATTGTTCAGCACTCTCCCGCGCTGGACCCTTCTTAGCGCCTTTAAATGGGGGATGATCTCACACACTTGGAGCCTGAGTTCAGAGGTCAGATCCTTGTGGTTGGTGGGGGGTAAAGAGCAGGAGTCCTTTCTTGTGGAGGGAACCAGGCCCGCCAACATGCTGGGACAGCTCAACTCTTATTCAAATGGTTCCTTTGCCGAGTCTGCCACTGTAATAGAGCTCAGTCTTTCACCATCAACTTCAGAAAACAATGAAAATGAGAAAGACATCACATAAGAGCTATCATGATGACATGAACGCTAGGTGTAAATTATAAACATGTAACGGGGAAATCACAGTGAAAGCCCTTAAGCAAACACAAAGCAGTGAGATTATGCTGATTGAAATTGGGGAGCCAACATAGGGATTATGTACTTTAAGTACTACACAGTCACGTACAGTAAAGGTACTGAACAGATGACTTTTAACAATTTAACATATTGCATCATTTTCCCTTTCAAATTTACCCCCCAGTGGGTGGATTTATACCCCACCTAAAATGAAAGTGACTGGATCTAAGTGCAGGTAGTCCCCCTTCCTCAAAGAAGGCACATTGTTAATTATATTGTACTGCATTCAGCGCTAAAGAATGCAAAACCATTTGAGTATGTGTAAGTGTGTGTGTGTGTGTGTGTGTGTGTGTGTGTGTGAGAGAGAGAGAATGTGTGTGTGTTTCTGTGTGTGTGTGTGTGTGTGTGTGTGTGTGTGTGTGTGAGACAGGGAGAGAATGTGTGTGTGTTTCTGTGTGTGTGTGTGTGTGTGTGTGTGTAAGTGTGTGTGTGAGAGAGAGAGTTACATAAATGTTCTCCTCAGTATGCAGGGATTGGAGGAAAGTGGGGCCAGTGGTGCTTAGGCAAGAATGGAGTGTGATTTCTCCCACCTCCTTCCAGCAGCCGCCCCGTCCCTCGCTCCTTTTCTTCCTCTGAAATCAAAGCCTCCGCGCCTCCCGCGCCTCCCGCGCCTCCCGCGCCTCCCGCTCCACATTCACCATTTTTCGGAGGCTGTTGAGTCAGCAGCCTGAATGGGGAGATGGTGACAGGATGACAGGCTCCGAGGAGACTTCTCGCCTCTCAGGGGGGAGAGGAGAGTGGCATGCGGTGTCAGATGAGACTCATTGTGATCAAATTTGTCTGTTATGGAGAATGGGAAAAATGGCCAAATGCGTTACATGGTAAACATGGAGCCTTTGTCTGTCTGGTGAGTGCCCCCGATGAAAGCAGAGGGTCGAGACAAGTTCACAAAAGCAGGCAATTTGTAGATAATTATCAATCAGCAAATTGAGTATTTTGGAACTTTGATGAGGTGGCATGTTTGAAGTTATATAGATGTTACAGTCAGATAATGTACTGAATGCTTAGGTAATGAATTTTGTATGTACTGTATACAGTATGTGCATTTATGACTACAGTATGTGTGTGTGTGTGTATGTTGTGTTTGGGTGCAGGAGAGTGGGCTGGCCTGTCAGTTCACATTTTGGCTGCGGCTCCCCTCATCTCCTCACCCCCATGGCAGACACATGCAGAGCAGCAGCAACAAGCATGGCATCGCAGGGAGGGAGGTGGGTCTCGGGGAAGGTGACCTACTTTTGCTCTTCCTCTCCCACACGGCTCTGGGTCTGCAGCGAGGAGGAGGAGAGACGGAGAGGAGAGGGAACCGCATCGCTGCGCGCACACACACACACACACGCGTGCACAGTGCGCACACACACACACACACACACACACACACACACACACACACACACACACACACACACACACACACACACACACACACACACAAATGCACACGCACACACACAAACACACACGCGCGCACACACACACACCACATTTAAGTCCATTTCCACTGCAGGTGCAAGGAATGACATACAGCTCTTGGAGTGGTGCAGGCCTATTTTTAATGGCTACATTTTATGAGCTATGCTTGTGAGGTGTGTGTGTGTGTGTGTGAGAGAGATGGGGGGATACAAAAAGAAACGGAGAAACGGAGTTCATTTCCCACATGTTGGTCTACCCCTTCTCAATTATTTATCCTTGTTGAGTTTTTTTTGTACCTTTTGTCTTATATAGCCCTGACTGGAGTGGGTGGTGTTCCCAGAAGCCTTGACGAGTGTCTCAATGCAGAAAAGCAGAGAGTCAGAGAGTCAGAGAGAGAAGATCACTGATAACACTTCTCCCTTAATGACTTTCAAGCAGTTCTTTTCAGTGGCTGATGCAATTGATGTGCCGTTCTGAGGCAGGCAGAGCTTTACACTCAAAGTGAGTTTTCAGAGTTAAAGAAAATAGAGTTCCTGGATCCAGTTTTCTGTCCCTGGTGATACTCTACAGGAGAAAGTCAAGGGAAGATTGGTAGGAGCCAGACTGTAGCTTTAGAGTCAGATGGAACATTAAGGGCCCTAAATTGAACACAACTAACTAAAGCTAATTTAATATCTAGGCAAAATCAATGTGCTAATTAAACACCAAGGCCAAGAGCTTAAACATTGATAGATCATTTAAAGGCTCCCAAACCTTGCTCAAACCCCTGGTTTGACACATTTTGTGCATCTTTTCATACAGTGGCAACTCCTTAACATAAATTGAAATCTTTACAAAAGCCCTATTAAATGTATTAATTTCACCTGACCAAACAGGGCTTGTTCAGTTCAACACTCGTATACACTCTTTAGCAGTAACTTGTCGCTCAATGTAAAAAAGTCATTTGATAGGGTGGAGTAGGCCTGTCACTTTCAAAAGATTTGGATAGGTCCAATATTTATACCTTCAGAGATCTAAAAGATTGGGGAGCATGGCAACGCCAAATCTTTTGCATTATACTGGGCATGCAATACAGAAAACCCTTGGATGTATGGCACAAGGTGTAGATACAGTAATACAGGGCACAGAGTTAGAAAACAATGCTATTCCAGCCAGGCTTTGAAGAACCCTTAGGGGTTCGAATTCTTCAAAATAGCCCAGTTTAAAGAACCATTTAGGGGTGCCATATGAAGCATGCAATAGAACCATTTTTGGCTGTATATGGCAACTTTTTTCTATGAGTGTACACAGTAATAAATAGTGTCTAAAACTACGTAAACCACCTTCAGCAAATACTTAAAATGATGAAAACAGTGTTTCAGCACTACTGTATGCCTTTTTGCTGACAGTGCTGACAATCAAAGAAAGTTCCGGGATACATGAGACCACTTCAGAGAGCATCCAGTCAAAGTTCATGCATTACCCACACCCCCATTATGCCCACCTCAACACATTTGCCCCTGTCCGTGTATTATATATGACACTGTCAAAACAGATCGCTCACGTTTTGGAGAGACGCATGTTAAAGGAAATCTGATCCGCCCCCGTCTTCTGTGACTTGCCGCTGTTTGCTCCGTCTCTCCAGGGCCCAGTGTCTGGTGTCATCCAGTCAGCGTCGGACATCTCTCAGGACTCAGAGTGTGCAAATGCCTTCTGCAGTTTATTTACCACCAGCAGCTTGATGAAAAAACACCCGGTGACCTCTGTGATCCTTCGGTGACACCTAGACACTCCTCGCCTTTGAAGACGGAATTTGAAACAGACTGTGAATAAGTGATGGCTTTCTTTTTAAAAGCCCAATTCTCAAGTCTGCATGACATATTGATGATTTTCATGGGCATCAAGTCTGATGTGTAGACAGACTGTGTTCACTGTAGATTCATAAAGCCAAAGAGACTGCGCTCACACTTTTACTACAGGACTCCCCCAGGACACCCTCTCCACACTTAATCACTGTATGGCACAAAGGACTCTTTTTCGGTTCTTTCTCCTCTCAGGTATTTAAACAAATCAATCAGAGTCAAGCAGGAAGGCCTCTCTGTTTTTTGGGTGGTATGGAACAGAAGTGAGATGTTATACCTCTTGGAACCTCTGAGTGAAAGCCACTTTCACTGCTGATCTCTGGGATTGTACATGTTATGGGATAATGGACGACACTGCGTTCGGTTCACGGAAAGAAATGCACGTTCTAAGTGGTAAAATGGCCCTGACGGGCCAGCGGACATCTTGTAGGCTGTGCATTTATTTCTCTGATCCGAACCCCTGTGGGGTCCATTATCCCGCTTATACCACTGTTGCCTCGTTTGCATTGTGTTCCTTTGCTGTTACAGTTTAAACGCTTTAATCACTAAAACTATCTGTCTTGATTGTAGAACTATCTTTCCGTCACATATCACATTGTCAACATATTGTCAATATGGGCATATTAACATTCTAAAATGTCATGTTTACTTCGATGAACTCTTTAGAACGTTTACTGGCTGAAGAGATTTTGGATATTATTCAATTGACATCTCCACTCTAAGATATACACTTGAAATCCAGAGTCCTTGCAAAAGCACAATTTGAATTTGCTCAGCAAGTCACTCTGGCAATCTAATCAGTAGCCTGATGACGCTCATTACCTACAGTATGCCGTTGGAGCCGAGCTGCACCAATCACATTAGTGTAGTGAGCTAAATAGACAACGACAGCGCTGCTGTGTCAAAGTCTCCAGAATCAATCAGTAAAAATTGGTGTTATCCAATTGCATGCAATGACATTTTCAAATGCATGCTCGGTGCCGCCTCTCGAGTTAGACAATTTTCATTACTCATGCCAGACCTTAAATATTTCTAGATTTGCAGAATTTTAGCCTATGTCCATCTGTTCATATAATTGTCTGCAGTGTGTTTGCCCCAAGCAAATGTAAATTCAATCCAGTTCTTTGCTGTTTGATTTACAATCCCTTCTTTTCTCATCATTGATCTGACATTTTTGTCTGGTTGCCGGTCTGGAAGGGGGTACGCTGCACATTATGTCCCAATAATGTCTAACTGCCAAGAGACACTGCGGGATGACTTGAAATCCTAAAAAAGAAAATCAAAGACATGTTGGCATTTTGGCTTGGAATGCCAAGCCTGGGATGACCCAAGCCAAATTATCCACTAGCTCTATGTTACCCTCAAACAAAGCTGAAACACAGCATAAAACACTTATCCATCTCATGGCTTAAAGAACAGAACTTGTGCAGTGCTGACTGTTAACCAGGCGAAACCGGCCAGAACACTGTGGGCGCTGTTGATAGTCATTAAACAGTTTTGACCTTGGCACCATTGCATGTTAATCGTGTTAGTATAAGCCTAATCTGTTTAGGATTCAACTGAACAACTTCAAAGAGGGGAGCGATATGAAGGCTGTCATTCTGAACATGTTGTGGAAATGACCAGCATGGCAACATACTGCAGTCACAAATCACTAAGTGGCATTAAGGCCTCACAAAGGTAGCCTCACACTTTCCCTCAGTCACAGTGCTGGAGTAACATAATGTAAAGGAGAATTGCAGTGTTACACCATTAGTGTTCTTTATTACAATACACAATGTAGATAGATGTATGTATACCTATGATGAAATTATAATTTTTTTCTTCCAAATTAATCTCAGTATAATTATAGTCTAAGAAATATTTTGTTGAATCTTTCTCCTCTCCTCTCACAGCTTTTCAATCTGTCTACATAGACAGAAATGTGTGATGTCTTAAAATGTTGTACATTAGCTATGCTTCCATGGATCAGAATAAATGATTGTAACATTTTTCACAGCTGTGTGAACAGCTCACTGGCATGTGTGTATGAGAGGGCCTGTTCACACTGCTTACCCTTCTACATGCTTGTCATCAGTTCCCATGCAGCTTTTTCACACTACCTAATCTCGCTGGCCCAAAAGCTGGGTGCTGAATTACAGTCTCAGTGCTGCTAGCCCAAACATTTGGAAACGGACCATCACTCAGATTCACAGGTGTGGTTGTGTGAGGAGAGCTGGAGTAGCTTTGTGCCTAGCCTACTCCAGTTCGGGGAGACGGGGAGACAGAGAGATGCTGGAGTGGTGTTGCTAGGCGATGGCACAGCAGAGAGACACTATAAGGGTGAGTGGACAGCAGGTGCTGAGGAAATATAGAGGCTTCAGCATAGCCCATCACAAGTGAATTTTCTATCAAGTCTTCAGAGACCAAAGAATTTATTTCACCTCGAGAGATTTCCAGTGAGTCACCCTGTATTGGACTACCAGGAGGTGAGGGGGAGGAGAGAGACCATCTGCTCCTATTTATTGCATGGGTCAAATCCCTGACCAGAAATCAGCACAGCAGTAATATAATTTACATTACGCTGCTGTATTGGATTTGAGAGCAACAGCCATGATCTTGTGGATAAAAGTCCTATTAGAACAATGGCGTGCTTGCATTACAACCTAGAGGAATGTGCAGGAACTGAACGGACCTCCAGCTCTCTAATGATATTCTGCAAACGCACCTCCATGAACTGTGCTGGTGAACATTCTCCAGGCACATAACTGTAGGCCTGTGATGGAAGACTAACGGGACAGGGTCAATACAAGCCCCCGCCCAGCCCCCCATGCAGCTCCCCAAGGGAAGGCGCGCTGGTAAAGTGTCCCGGCTCCCAGTAACGACACATTAGGAGTTACTGCTTCAGTTCACTCCAAGGCTGTCATGTCAAATACCACATGGCACCTCTCTGCCTGCCAGCACCTTTTTGCCATAAACCTGTGTTAATATTGCATATGGTCCCATTACATCAACTTGGATAAATATAGGGCAAATGGACTCAATGCATAAAAACATCACACTAAAAACACTTTGATCGGACATAATGGAGAGTGAAAGGTATGCTGTTGTACGCCCCCTGAAGCTGACCTCTTCAAGATAAAATGTTAGCGCTAATTTTACATTTACAAACCTCTTTTCGTCAGCCAGTTATTAATTTATGGTGTATTTTAGCTGATGCCAATACTGGAAGCATTACTGTGACAGTGTTTATACATTGTTCATGTATCAGGTGATCTACGATTGACAGGGGCAGTTGGTTCAGAGTATACTGTAAGTTAAGTTAAGGCAGATGCTGGCATGCATGATATACAATTAAACATAGCTTGTAGAAACACTGAGAAACTAGGGAATGCAATATGAAGGGATGTTTATTACCATCTACTGTATATAACCAGTCAATCAAATCCCCATTGGCTGCCTTCTCTCTACCTCTATTTACACAGCAGTAATTCACTTACAGCATGTATTGAAAATGTGGGATAATCCTGTGTACATCAACGGAGAGGTTAAATCTCCTTAGGCAAAGACATTTGGGATGAAAGGGGCACTGGCAGTCAATTCAATACATTCTAGATTTTGACATAAATGTGGTTTACTCAAAAAGCTCAAATCTGTCCGGCATTTAGATAATCTGCACATAAATATTGGACAGTCTCCAAAAATTGAACAGTAACGTATATTAGTCCCTAAACAGATTGAAACCAAAACAAATATGTGAATGAATGAAACAATATGAATGTGTCTTTAAGGCATTATGTATTTTCTTTTTTGTCAAGACAATGACAGGGAACAACAAAACGTGGTGCCTCCTACCACTGTGTCGGTATATAATGACAACTAATAATAATTATCATGCTACTATAACTCATTGTGACAGGTGACTGAAAACACTGATCTGAGACTCTGCCTGAGCCTGTGAAATGCGCTCTGAGAAATAAGGATGTGAGATAGTTGCATGCACCCCCAGTCCCCAGCCAGAACCGCTAGCAACTTGTTGGAATGACGGGGGATTTCCAGTGGACCCTGAGCTCAAATTAATTACATTAAACAGGCTGATTTTGTCAGACTGTCACTGACGGGGTCATGCTCAGATGGCAGGGAGATGAAGTCAGGTTGATCCAGAAAGGCAGACATACAGGAGTTATGGGAAATATTTACACTATTTACAAATTCAGACCATCACTGCAAAAACAAATGATATTCAAGTCAGCTTTTGCACCATTTATGCACTGTGGGGGAATACAAATCCAAAATATCATGAATACTACAATAACACAGTACATTCTGTTTGCCAGTCCATGTAATAACTCAATAACAAGTTGGAATACTTCAAAAACTGGTCTTTTATCACTCAATTCTATTTATTATTGTCTTGTATCACAAGGAATTTTGTGAATTCTCTGCTGTATCAGATCTAACAGGAAGGGCTTTCTTTTATTTTATTATGTTTCCAGTGCCATCTAGTGTTAAAAGATGGGACTTGAGCGAGAGAGTAAGGGGCTTTCCTGCTCAATTTCTTTGTTTGCCATCTTTGCCACTTTGAGAGCTAGACCTATAAATATATCAGTGTTGACCTTGACACTTAGGCCAAAGGTCAAACATGTCCTCCCTTGTTTGGATAACATTAGTTTAGGAGTTTTAGACTACTTGAGGGTTAAATGTTAATTCATGGAGGATCAATCATATGCCAATCACTGAGTCAACTGATCTGAAAATGAAAAGAGGCTGTCCAAAAATGTCAAAGTGAAGCATGTGACTAACTGGTTTCAGTTATGGACACATTTTCATGAAATTGTATAATTTCATAGTCATGGCGTATTTTTGTTACCTAGGGGTTACCTGAATAAAGGAATATAGCTAAACATGGAAATAGTTTTCAGGTGCATGGTAAGGTGTTAATAAAGTGTTAAAGACAAAATTAGACACAGACAGATAAAACCACTTGTGTTTTCTCCACACTCCGCCCCCCCACCCCCTTTGTTAACCACAGCCGAGTGTGACTGTTTCCTACTCAGTGACAAACATGCTTGCAGTGAGGCAGGTGGATGGAAAGTGAGACAAAGTTAGTTCACCCTATTTTAAGGACACAGTTCGAAGAAACAGCCCAGACAGTAAGTACACATTTCTGTTTACTTTAAGTGACAAAAGACTTGTATTTTACCTGTGGCATATGGCTGTAATATCTGATTGATGGGCATGTTCAAGCAAGGATGAAGTCTAGTTAACTGTAGTGGGTAGACTGTGATGGAGTCTAGGGAGTTGTAGTGGGTAAACCGTGATCAACCCCAAATGTTAATATGTATCCTTGCCTATTTTAAGTGATTATACTGAGATAGTTTTGCTTTTTACGTGAGCAGACTGCGTAGTCCTGCGTACCATGTAGACTACACCACTGTGTTCAAGTTAGAGCTTCCTCTAATATGTATCCTTGCCTATCTTAAGTGGTTATACTGAGATAATGCTTTTTACGTGGGCATACTGCGTAGTCCTGCGTATCATGTAGACTACACCACTGTGTTCAAGTTAAAGCTTCCTTCCACTTCTAGGTTATGCTTTCACAAGTATCGCAAGCAGGTTATTCTTTTTTTTTTTACTGAAATAGAGTTCAAAGGGTTCCTGTGGAAGGTTATGTCTATGATATCTGTCTAGTTTTCTGTACCACGTTTGAAGTCATGGCGTCTCTCACTGAGAAACTGTATGGAGAGAAACGTTGATTGTAAATTGTTGAAACGAAAATTGTTGTAGTGTGTACAATTTTAATGTTTTGAAGTTTAAAAATCCAGCTGTTGCCATGTCTCTGTGAATGATATTAAATAACACTAGTGCTGACACAACAACCCATTTGTTTCTTCAGCTGAATCACCATGACGATCATAACCCCAGAAGCGCAGACTCTATACACAGCGCCGTCATCAACGATGATGAACCAGACACACAACTCAGACGCAGACTGCGACTCCAAAGCGGACTTCCAGTTCTACCTCTTCCCTGTCGTCTACGGCTTGGTGATCATCCTAGGCTTGCCAGGCAACCTCGGGGCTCTCTGGCTTTTCTTCTTTAAGAGGAAGCAGAGGACCGCCTCGGACGTCTTCATCATCAACCTGGCCGTGGCCGACACGGCGTTCCTGTGCACGCTGCCCTTCCGCATCCACTACCACTGGCGGCACAACGTCTGGAGCCTGGGCAAGCCCATGTGCGTCCTCAGCGGCATCGTCTTCCACGCCAACGTCTACGCCAGCCTGGTCTTCATGACCTGCATCTGCGTCGACCGCTACGTGGCCACCGCGTACCCGCTGGTCTACCTGCGCCTGCGGAACACGCGCTGCACCGTGCTGGCGAGCGCCGCCGTCTGGCTGGTGTACGCCGTCGCCACGCTGGCCTTCGTCCTGGCCGGCTTCCCCGAGAGCCAGGAGGACCGCTGCTTCGAGAGCTTCAGCCAGGAGGAGTGGGACCGGCGCCTGGGCGCCTACAGCACCTTCTGCCTGGTGTTCGGCTCGCTGCTGCCCTCGGCCATCATCCTGGTGTGCTACCCGCTGGTGGCCCGCCGCATCGCCCACATTCGCTCGGGCACGGCGGGCAAGGCTCGCCGCATCATCTACGCCATCCTGGCCATCACGCTGCTGTGCTTCCTGCCCTACCACCTGGTGCACCTCCTGCACCTGCTGCGCCGCATGCACTACATCCGGAACTGCGCGCTGGCGGACGCCATCTACAAGGCCCGCCGCGTCACCATGGCGCTGGTCAGCCTGAACAGCTGTCTGGACCCGCTGCTCTACTACTTCAGCACCAACCACTGCAAGTGGAGCATGCCCAGACTGAGATGGCTGCAGCCCAGGAGGACGCGCGGGGTCTACTACATAGGCACCGACTTCTGAGCCTGAAACTTTTCTCTTGGCGTCCAGCCACCTAGACGCTAGTCTGTTGTTGGCCATCTAGACGCTAGTCTGTGGTTGGCCACCTAGACGCTAGTCTGTGGTTGGGACAAGTTTAGAAGTCAGGCAGTTCAAAAACCTAGTTAAGTCAAGTTGGACCACTGTGGGTTCATGCCTGACTCACAACAGAAAAACAGTCAAATATTAATGGTCAAAAGAAGTGACATTTTTCAGTGTTTGTAGACACAAAATGTCTCAGTCTGTACAGTACTGTTCAAGTTTGCCTGAGCCTCTCTGTTGCGTCTGTCTTTTACTGTACCCTGGAGCAGACTGTGTGATATGTGCTATATCAATTTAATGCTATACATTCCCATTCAAGCAGTCAAACTGATATAAATATAGTGGCTTTTTGAAATTGTGTATTTTAAAACTGAAAGTTTTATGGCACCTGCTTGAACCAGAAATGTGTAACTATAACAAAGGCACACCTACAGTGCTGTTTTAAATCAGTGCCATGACAAAGGAACTGAAATGTGCCAAAATAGACACAATAACATGAAATTGTTCACCGCATCAATTTATGTGTATAATGGATGGTCGGCCAAAATAAACCACATAAGTTTGAACAAATGAAACAGCTTCATGTTTCTGTTCTAAAAGAAATAGAAGTATGATGTTTTCAAACATAAGATATTAGTTGTTTTACAGACGGAAACTGGGTATTTCCCCCAGGTCTCATAACAGAGATGTTTTAAACCCCACATTTTATTATGAGACTGCCATGTGCCTTTGAGAGAGGGATCAGTACGTCATGAGAAGACTTGTGCCATGTCACAATGTCCTCTGAATGTAATCTGTTCAAACTAAACTGACAGACCACAGCTGTCAAACAGCTTTGCATTGCGAAAATAAACTGAATCTTCACATTGGACTGGACTAATATGGATAGAGAAATAAAGTAGAGTGTAATGTGCAATTTATGTAGGGCTACACATTGAATGTTGTTGGGTTTAAGATAATAGAGACAAGATAACTACTATTTAGTATAAAAGTATTTAATCTGTCCATCCTACAAAAGTCTACAAACAGCAGAAAAATAGTCAAAAAATGTGTTCACAGTCCAGCAGGAAGTCCTTTCTTCAGTAGGGTTGACAAAAAACTGCCCAGTTCTTCATCCTAAAGTCAATGATTACACATTAAAACTATGACAAAAAAACCCATAATGCCAATAACACAAAAACATAACCACAATGTGTTGTTTGTCAAGTACAGTACAAGCTTATTCTTACACCATGTTTGGGTCGATAGCAAGAGCGGGTTATATGTTACAAACTTTCCTCTGTGGGTTGGCGGCTGCTTCAAAATAAACCCTTCCATCTCTAGAAGGGGCGAGGTGAGAGTGATGCTGTACATCATCTCTAGAGTTGTGGTTTAGAAAGCGCACCATGGTGGCAGCCGAGGGGGCTCGGGTACTCTGTGCTGTGCAGAATACTGCAGTGCCATTGGCTGTAAAGCTTGTTCCACTTACACGCAAAACACTTTCCGGGGCAATAATCATTGCTGAAGATCAGGGGGCTCTCTAGTTTACAGTATGCTCTTGTATTATTGCATTGATGCGGATCATTGGCTTATATAAAGGGTATTAGAACAGGGGTCTTCAACTGACCCTGGGAACAACATTATGACTCAGAGGCAACCTGAAGACCGCTGTTGTGGGGTGTGAGGTAAATTAGTCATAGTGAAAGTTATTGAATACATGGTCAGGGGCCATCTGCAATGCTTTCAAGGACCACAAGTGGGCTGCGGAGTGCGGACCAATGGTTGACAGCCCCTGGTATGAACAGCGAAACCTCTCGTCTGAAACTTAACAGTTTCAGTATATGAACATTTGTGATGGACAGATGAAGTGGTAACTGTTAAAGGGACACTTCATCGATTAGCGTTAAGCTTTGTATCTTTAGAAAACCAGTCATGTTTTTGAATGGTCGTGCATCATTCCCTCAATTTGCCTTGAGATGGGAGAAATACAGATTTCAATGAAACCCATGAATAGGACTTCCTGCTTTCAATGATGTAAAATGATGATTTTTACATCATTGAAAGCAGGAAGTCCAACATTGAAATCCATATTTCTCCCATCCCAAGGCAAATTGAGGGAATAATGCACGACCATTCAAAAACATGACTGGTTTTCTAAAGATACAAAGCTTGATGCTAATCGATGAAGTGTCCCAAGCATAAGCAAGAGTCTGAACTGAAATCGAGGACAACATAGCTGGTCTGGGAGTACCTGGTAGCTCCAGGAGAGCAGGATGACCTTGATGTTGGGCTCCTCCGCAGTGGAGGACACTTTGATGACGATGGACTCCACCATGACCGTTCCGTCTGGGAGGTGCTGGATGGTGTAGGCTTTCAGCACGCTGCAGGGGAGGAGTTTGGACACTGAGCAACAAGACCCAAGATGGGAACTGGAAAACTTAATGCAGCTGAATGAAGCTCAGAGAGCCAGACCAGAGTTGAATGTTTACTCTGAGCACTGAGGTGTAATACTGTAACAATATCTGATAGGTAACTGATGTGGTGGATGTGGGCCTTTCCTGACCTCTTTAAGTGTGTGAAGATGCGGGTGAGAGTGTCTGCGTCGCTGTGGGGGTCCTGGAGCTGCACGCGACACGTGAACCGCAACTGGTGCTCACTCAGTCCTAGCTCCTTCAGGGCCTGATCTGGAGATACCAGCCTCAAGCTCTACACACCCACACACACACACACACACACACACAGTAAGCTTTAAAGTTCACAAGCTAAGTTTCAATGTCGTGTTCCAACACTAGTGACATTTTACAATACATCTTAATCCAAGATTTAATAAAAAATACATTTTATACATAAAATCTTAACCGAAGACAAAAAATATATAGAAATTCTTACATTATCTTTCATGATAAGGGTTCCATGCATGGTGCGAGGCTTTTTAGGATCTGGCAATGGTCCTGAGAATTTCAAAAACATAGAGAATCTGTGACACTCGTGAAAAGAATTACCGACAGGAAAAATGAACCAAGTCACCCATGTGCTGGATACAGATGAACTACAGATTTCAGATTATAGGTCTGTATTAACTGATCTTGCAGGCAGAACAATTCATTTCAAAAGGTGCTGTAGAAGATGACAAAGGGACCTTGTTAGTGTCTAAGGCCACTTTGAAATAAAATGACATTCTCCATTTCATGGACCACCGTCTCATTTGCAAGAGCCACAGATCTTTTCTTAAGCTTTGTTAACATGTCACTCCTGCTCAACAGAACACTGCACCTCCCTCAGGCAGCATACAGTACATTAGGCTGGGTGGAACTCTTACCTCCAAGGGCCATCTCCCTCTTGAGCAGGTTAAGGGAGATGTCCACTGGGACACTGGGATTGGTCTCCACAGTGGTGGTCTCCCCATTGGCTGGCATGAAACAGTTGACGCCTGCAAAAGACAGAATCAAAGGAGGCGTGCCGCATGAAACCACGAAAGGAGTTGTGAAATAATTAAATAAAAAATGGTGCATAACTGCAACTGACATGTAGGAATCCATAAGAAAGTCAATTCTTCGATTATCTAAGCCACAAAGGTGATTTCAGTTGTACAGTTAGTTATCAACCCAAAAAGTATGTTTACTACAAATCACACACATATTAACAAACTTTGTGAAAGGGGTAGTCTGAACGTCGTGTCGTGAACTTACTGAATTCCTGTTCAATCTTGTCTTTGAGGAACTCCATCTTCTTGGCCTCTCCATGCACCAGGAGGATGTTGCGGGGCTCTGCCATGCGGATCAGCTGCATGATGCCCTTAGCGTCCGCGTGGGCACTGAACGACATGTACTCCACCTGCAGTTTCACCTCCAGCTGGACATCAGGGAAGAGGAAGCACTTGCGTCATTCTGTGTCAACTCAAGCAGGAGGTCCCCCTTAATACCATTTACACCATTATTTACTATTCTGTAAGGACTATTTATGACCAAGAGAGGCCGCCAAAGAGGTCGCTACTGGAATGTATTTATGTGGAATTCAGTCTTTTAACAGTAAGGAACTGAATTATTCTTTTAAGAAAAGATGTAACAATGAAATGTTTTACATTGTTAACTCACAAGACTATATCCTGTGTGGAATTACTTTTTATAGTAATTCTTACCAAATATTCCACATTGGACTTGTTATACCAAATTGGACTAGCCTGGCTATCACCAGGTCAAGCTCAATCTTTTAAGATTGAACATTAGTCTGGGGAGTCTGCCCTGTATTTTCTACTGCAAAAGAAGCATGATCAACAGGCATAGTTCACATAGTTCATGTAGACCAATGATACGGAAGCGACAGGTGGATAAACCAGTTTATGAATGGTCTCCGCAGATTTGTAATGGAAGCAGGATAGAAACATGTGGAGGTTTCCAGCCTGAGCTGCAGGGCGAAATCCAATCGCCGGTAGATCAGGCTGGGTTTTTACCCAGTTTAAAATTGGACATAATTGCAGGCCAATTTCTGCTGATTAAATCATAATATCGGTATGACTCGGAACACTACGACTGCTTACCGTAGCTCTTCCTTCAATCTCCAACTTTTTCTGGCCATTCAGGATCTTGTGACCAATAGTTCCTTGGACGCAATAACCAGGCATGATGACCTAAGTAGAGTGGTTAAAAAGTAATTATATTCCCTCTGAGATTAATTGTTTAATTGTTACAGAGATGTTTACAAAACGCTTTTGCACACCTCTTTTGTAGGGACAGGTGCATCGGAATAGGTTACCCAGTTAAACTTGTGAAAGAAAATCCCTCACACTGTCCATTACGCATGCATATTCACCTGAGGAAGGTCTATGACCGAAATGTTGTAAATAAATATGCATGCGTAATGGACGGTGTGCAGGATTTTCTTTCACAATTGTTACAGAGATACAACACTGAAGGGACTCACCATGTTCTTCTCATTGCCAGCCCACTTCTTAAATATCTGTAGAGACTGACCAGCATGCAACATTCCTGGGGTAGCAAACACCACCTGGAAAATAAAGTTTAGGACATAATTATGTCATAATATACCATCTATAGCCATGACATTTTAGTTCATGTTACATGTTAACATTAACTACTAAGGAAATGTAGCCTGACTCTCGCCAGACCCTTGTAGTTCCGCCATGCTCCACCAGAGGCGTTTCGCTGAGCTCCACACAAGGGTCTGGACGCGAGGGCAATCCAAACCCCTGTGCCAGTGATCAAAAAATGAGCAGCCAATCAGGAGCGCCGAAGCGAGTGTTTGATTCAAATAACAATGGCGGCACGCAGCGAGGAGTCTTGTGCTGACATTGATTCTGCTATTTCAATCGTTTTGTCGAATCTATCGAGTATTCATTCTTTCAGAGAATAGTTTTGAAGACATTTATTGGTGGCAAGGATGTTTTTACTCTTCTTCCGACCGGGTTTGGCAAGAACTTGAAGAAGCCTAGCACGTCATTCAAGATAACAGGCAAGTGGTTTATCAAATCACATGCGAGGATGTTTTACAAGGACCCGCCTTCAGAAATACATCTCCTATCGAGAAGTCCCAGATCCTTGTGTGAAGCAGACAGCGAACTACAGGATCTGGCGAAAGTCAGGTTAAAGGAAATGACCATTTATCTGAAATCAATTGTTAAATGAAAAGCTAATCGTGTGCCTACCATTGGTCCAGGATTGTCTGCATAGGAACGATCGAAAGCTTTTATGTGTTTGAATTCAAACATGTTTCTTTGCACAAAGGTTTTGCGGATCTTTTGATTGGTCCACGTGATGAAGAGCTTGTAGTAATGGTTTGCCTTCTCTGTTAGGCCAGTTGAAAAGTAGATGGGAGCCTTGAGGTTCATTCTTTCCCTGGAAACAAACATAACACACTGTTTCAAGGAATCATCAATCAAAGGCAATACAGTTTGGCTTTAGAAAGCTTGTCAATCTCCAGACCGCACACATGCAGAGAGAGAGAGAGAGAGAGAGAAAGAGAAAGAGAGAGAGAGAGAGAGAGAGAGAGAGAGAGAGAGAGAGACACTACAGTACACTCTTACCAAAATGTTTCCAAGAGAATACAGAGCTCCTGTGCTCTTCCGAGAGCAAACACTGGGATAAGGACCTGACAACACAGATACTCATTTAGTATAAAGGACTACGATGCAAAAAAGGTTATGGCACTTTACAGGACAGAGACTGTTTCTCTTATTTTCAGTAGGTTTTGTTGTTTTATCACCTTTCCTCCCCTTTCAACAGTCTCGTGAACTTTCTTCAAGAAGTCCCTTTCTCTGCAGCGCTTTGAGTCACGGATGGTGGTCGCATATGTGGATTCTGTGATCAGAATATCTGGACGACACTTGTCAATCCACGCAGCACTTTGGAAAACACATGGTAATTAGGGTCTGGGAAGCATACAGCTAACATTGAGGAAATCAAATACTCGTCATTTATAGAAGTCTAATCGGGCCTTACCCCAAATGCCTGTCAGGTGTCATATTATAATCGCCCTGGAATAAAAGAGATAGAAATGTTCACATTATATCAGAACAAACCCTCCAAATGATTTATTTATGTAATTAGTCACATCCATCTTCATCAGACCCACCGTGTACACAACGGACTCAGCGCCCACTTTGATTTGGACCATGGCTGCCCCCAGCACATGGCCTGCATAGTAAGCCTTGATCTCCAGTTCATCATCCACCTTTGCAACAAAAAGAGAAAACCATGTTCATTCTATTGCATAAAGCACTCTCTAAACACAACATATCAAGCAATACTAAAGTAGTTCAAACTCTTTTTTTCTGTTACTTCCATTTATAAGTAGTATCCACTTAGAGACACCACTCAAAATATTTGACATTCAAAACAATTATAGTTATTTCTTACATCACAACAACACACCAAAGTACACAATACCTGGACTGTTTGATGGAGATTGATTGGAACAACTTTCTTCATGCAATCTTTAATCATTTGTGAGGTGAAAAAGTTGGTTTCCCCCTTCTTGTCCACTGTGATCTTTCTGAAGTCCTCCAGTAAAATGGGACATATAGCCTTGGTTGGGTGAGTCATGTAAATTGGGCCATCATATCCCACCATCTCACTCATGTATGGCAAAGCCCCACAGTGATCAAGGTGGAAATGGCTTTATGAAAGAGAAAAGAGAAAAGAGAAAATGTGAGCAAGAACAAGACAGATAGGTTCTTTGTCAGAGGTATTCATTATAGCTCTTATCTATGAAAACATATAAATAAGCAATTCTAATAAGTTAACAAACCTAATGATGACACAATCCAAGAACTCTGTCAAACGCCCGTTTTGTGTTATGTAGGAAAAATCTGGAAAACGTCTCTGTGGAAATAAAAATCATCTTTCAACTTTGGCTGCACCGTTTAGTAACATAAAAAGGAGAAACTAATTCCACATACATCAGCGCATATATAACCAGAAGGGTCATTCCTTAAATTACTCACATCATCGTTGTAGCCCATGTGCATCCCACAATCAAGCATGATGTTTTTGCCCCCAATAGAGACAAGTATGCAACTACGACCAACATCCTGACCAGCTCCTGAAAACGAAAAGAGGCCGGTTAACTGAAATAGATTTTTGTTCTCTGTTCGTTTTATTCAAACGGATGTGCATGTATTGCAAACATATTTCTTACCAAGAGGTGTTACTTTTATTTCTGGCATCCCGCTGTTTTCAGTGTAGACACGGATAAACAAATACGTGCAGACTGTGTACCTTCCACAGACTCACACTGGCATGATTTTAGCTAGTTAGCTTTGGCTGGGAAGGGAAAACCTTCCTTTCTTAGAATTTATTAGATTTATTTTCTACCAACAAGCGGCTTGGGCGTCTTCTAATAACTGAGCTGGTCTGCTAATTACCTAAAGCGGGTTTGCACACTAAATGTAATACTAACTTATACAAAACTATTTCAAATAGCTTAACATCACACTGCCTCAATTCCCAAACACACGTGCGCAGAAGCATTAGAAAGGTTTTCATTGGATGACTGTTTCACGTCAGGCAGACGTCAGGTTTCCCCTGTGAGAACATGTGATATAAATTCATAACTTTGATTGGCCAGTACTACTATGCAATGCCGGAAGTAACCAATGATTCCGTGTTCCGTGTTTACCACATAGACAGTAAAAGATATGGACAGAGCTATCACGTAGACGGCAGCAGAGACCGAGGAAGCAAATTTCAACGGTTTTTTTAGGTCTTCTTATTTCGTCATAGGTCTCCTGCGCAGGCTCAGGTGTCGTACATGTGACGTAGGCACGTAGTCTGACCTATGGCGACGCTTTACTCTCGCTGGACGCATGCGCCTTTAACACTTTAGCATTGACTTTCGAAAAACGTTAATTACTCAGCCGATAAGACAGTTACGAGATTATTATGTCAATTTCACAATGTAGTATGTACCCCGACAATAGAAAATGTTCATATAAAGGCTTAAAACGCTTCAGCTCTAACGTAATTTGATGTCAAAGTGGCGCTTACGCCCCATAGGATTCAATGGAATGGCCAGCTAGCCACGGTCTTCTCGTTAGCATGGCGGCCGCCATACTGTCTACACTCTCAGAACGTTCGCTGCCCCCTTGGTTTACCATCATGCATGCAGTACCAGTGTGTGTAAGGTAGAGTAGAAATGCACCAAAAGCGTGTCGACCTTCCCCAAGAAATGTGATTATTTGAGCAGGGACGTTCAATTTATATGTCTCTTCCAGATCTAGAAATTCACTAAACGCTGTCCTCTCGGAATTGTCTCTGACATCAGCAGTTCTGAACCGCAAGGAGATGGCAAATTCTGTTGAAGAGCAGAAGTTCAGTCTAAAGGAAGTACTGGACACTTTTAGTTTATGTCTCTCAGAAAATAAGGAGGTATACATCGAACATTACGTGGAAGGATGGCGTGGTCTCGTTAGGTAGGTCACCTAGTGTTACAGTATGTTCAATCTATCTGCAGTAGCAGGTGTAAGAAATTTAAGTCACCCATGTTAGTGCAGCATACGTTTCTACGTTTATTCCAGGGAATAGATGGTGACAAATCTGTACGATTGGTAATGTTGGTGGAGACTTCCCTCGGGATTGTCCTTTAGACTGCATAGAACAGAGAGTATTTCTGAACTTTCATTTCACTGTTGACTGAGTCACTCATTGTCTCTATTTCACTCTTTTCTGAAGGTTCATGAATAGTCTTGGAAGTGTTTTTTCCTTCATCGCCAAGGATGCTGTCAACAAGATTGAAATCCTTGCAAATTTCCTTAATGGTGAGAATGGGGCACATTACAGCACCATCCAGTCCATGGTGAAATATGAGCTAGATAATGGACTAGTTGATCTCACCAAACGTGACAAATACCCAGAGTCCGGCTCCCGAACCCTCCTAAGGCTGCACCGTGCTCTCCGCTGGCTGGACCTCTTTCTGGAGCGTCTGAGAACCAGTACTGAGGACGGTAAGACCTCCGTGATGTGCTCAGAAGCCTACAATGAGTCCCTGGCTCAGCATCATGCTTGGATCATCCGCAAAGCTGCTGGCATGGCGTTCTGTGCCCTCCCTGGACGCCTAACATTTTTTGAGGTGATGAATGTTGGTACACCGGAACAAGTCGTTTCCATGTTGGGGGATGCCCTGCCCCTCATTTCCGAAGTCTACGACATTACAGAGAAACTGTATGCCCAACATGAGCTTTTACAGTTACCATAGAGGTCATCTATGAGACACGTTACTACATACAGTCTTTGGGGACCTCTACTGTCTGCAGTACACATGCTCTTTTAAATCAGTCTGATGTCTGAATTTCCTTTTCTATCCATGAATGGGTATTCATATATACTAACTATGATGAGGCTGGACGGTTGAATGTAAAATATTATTGCCTGACTGCATTTAAATATTGAATATAAAGGCAGACTACAGACAACATTCCTAATAACATTACATTCTTTAAATGATGTCTGATAACTCTATATGAATTAAAAGGGACACTACTAATGAGTCTATATGTCATTCTTTGCTAAATATCCATCTGAAATAAACCTCTGAGAGAACTGAATTTTCCTGAACTGAGTTTTGTTTGCCTCAAGGATGTAATGGAATCTTTGCACAAGAGTATGTCATGGTCCACACTTTGTAGCTATAACAGCTTAAACTCTTTTGGGAAGGCTTTCCACAAGCTTTAGAGTCTGTTATGGGAATATTTAACCATTCTTCCTGAAGCGCATGTCGGGTCACACACTGATGTTGGACGAGGACGCTTTCAGTCTCCGCTCTCATTCATCCCCAAAGTGTTCTATTGGGTTTAGGTCAGGACCCTGTGTAGGCCAGTCACGTTCATCCACACCAAACTCTGGCATCCATGTTTTTATGGACCTTGCTTTGTGCTCTGGTGCACATTGATATCCCAAACTTCCCAATTTGGGAGCATGGAATTGCCCATAAATCTCTTTGTTAATGCTGAAGCAGTAAGAGTTCCTTTCACTAGAACTATGGGACTAAGTACATCTTGGGGATGGCCCCTTCCTGTTCCAACATGACAAGGTTGTTTCCACACCACATCACAAGGCTGTTCCAGTATACACACCCCACAACTGCAGAGTCATCATAGTATTTCTGCAGATGACAGGGTGCAGAGTTATGAGGGAAGTAATAAGGCTTGTGAGGTTGCATGATGTTTTCATATGGACCTTAACATTCTGGTAATGTTTGGCCACTTGAGATGATATCACATCTGGAATGGTCCCTGAAAGAAATGGTGAAAACTGAGAAAAGTTTGTACAATTGGCACAATTGCAAGTTGGTACAATTGGCAGCATGGTAACAGGGTTTGTGCCCTTTGGAATGAAAATATCACCTGCCAGATGCCTTTAAATGGTTTTTCCCTCATTCAGTGAGCTCCCATAAATATTTCAAAACATCAAATGCTCCTTAATACACCATAACGTACCCCATTTGGGCCAGGAATCAATGCAGCCAAGGTCCTTTCTTTCAACTCTCAAACTTCCCATTTTATTTTGAAATTACAAAGACTTCACAATCTTCTTGTTTTCAAGAAACAAGAAGGGACATTGAGTCTCTAATACAGGATGTGTGTTAATATCTACTTCCATTTGAGGCTGAGTCTCAAACTTCTCATTTTATCTTGAATTAACAATCCTTGTAGAATATCCCCCCAGCTTGTTCTTTCTTCCTTCTTCATTTGAGATGCTCCGCCCTCCTTAGTGTGGCTGGTCTATATATTCTTCACTTCTGCCTGCAGACCAGTTCCTCACCTGCTCTCAGCACGTTACCATTCTATTCTTCAGCTGCCTCTTTCAGATCAACTTTTCTCCTCCAACCTGTTGTCACTAACCTAAGTCAGCAATAATCAGTTATGGATTCTGAGGACATAGCAAATTCTGTCGAGGAGCCACCATTCAGTCTGAGGGAGCTACGGGACATTTTTACCTTATGCCTTTCAGAAGATAAGGAGGTATACATAGAACACTACGTGAAAGGATGGAGGGTTCTTGTGAGGTAGGTCACCTACTGTAAATGTTCAATCTCACTTGCTGACATATGCAGTTGCAGTATATTTCACCTTATGGCTTTATAAATCATGTAATCTGATTGATTGCAACAAATAAACAATGAATGTCAGACTTTTCTGCTTAGGCTCTTGGGTGCTCTTTCTTATTTTCAAGAAAGGTTAGCGGGGACAGACAAGAATGGACTTTTGAGTCTGCAGTAGGAAGTGTGACGGTGTATGTGCATTTGTGGTTAAGTACTCGTGCATGTCTGCAGGTGTGTGTGTGCAGTCATCATTATTTTAACCAAGAACCAATTCTTTCTCTTTCACTATTGTCTGAAGATTCATGAATCGTCTTGGAACTGTTTTTTCCTTCATCTCCAAGGATGCTGTCAGCAAAATTGACATTCTGGTAAACTTCCTTAATGGTGAGAATGGGGCACATTACAGCACCATCCAGTCCATGGTGAAATATGAGCAAGATAATGACCTGGTCGACATCACCAAACGTGACAAATACCCAGAGTCCGGCTGCCGAACCCTCCTAAGGCTGCACCGTGCTCTCCGCTGGCTGGAGCTCTTCCTGGAGCGTCTGAGGACCAGTAGTGAAGACGGTAAGACCTCCGTGATGTGCTCAGAAGCCTACAATGAGTCCCTGGCTCAGCATCATGACTGGATCATCCGCAAAGCTGCAGAAATGGCATTCTTTGTGCTCCCTGGACGCCCAACATTTTTTGAGGTGATGAATGCTGGTACCCCCAAAGATGTAGTTGACATGTTGGGGGAAACTTTGCCCCTCATTTCTGAAGTGTACAAGATTACAGAGGATCTGTATGCTCAGCATGAGCTTTTAGAATTGCCCTAACAAGTGTTACTCTTTGGTAGTTTGTGGAGACTGTTTCTTTCTGCAGTAGACACACTCTCAATAACCAGAATATCTGAATGGTCAAGGCTGCCGGTATGATAAAGCAGACCACATTATTCAACATAATTATCATTAATTCAATCTTTATATCAGATCCAAAAAATAGTCAAGAGCAATCAATCAAATCAATCAACAAATTTCCCTGTCATTATTTTCTGTAATCCTGCTGCTCCATTGGTGTTTGGCTGTTGCCTAAATTTCAAACGCTATTAATTAAATAAATACCTGCTGTCTGAAAAATGTGAATTTCTTGTACGGGTTTTGTTCATTTCAGGCATGCAATGTTATCTCTTTTTTTCTCATCAAGTTACACTTAACATGTTGAATGTAGGCTGTCTATTTTATCATTCTTCAATCCATCTTCTATCAGGGAAAATGTAATGGTTTATTTTTGTCAACGTTTAGGTGAGGTTGTCATAGCAGCACAAATACATTGGCAACTCATACTTAAGTTCTGCAAGCAATATGAAGGGAAGACATGAATAGGCACCCCATTGGGCCACGGGTCGATGCAGTCCATGTACAAGACACAACCACAGTTACCAAGTCCACTTATAAGTGACTTTGGGTTTGCATAAGGGTTGCGTCGTAACTGCATCATCCGCAAGGCTGTGGAAGTAGCATTTTATGCCTATCCTGTCCAACATTTGTCCAAGATTATAATAATTGGTATGGTACACCAACATATGTGGTTACCACGTTTGGGGGAACTGTCTTACATGGCTGCGTGTAGGTCTACAACATTACAGAGGATCTATATTCTCAGCATGATTTTGTATTTGCCATATTAGGAATAAGAACGGTTTGTGGGGACAGTTTCTTCACACTCTAGCCTGTAATCAGTCTATCTGTGTATATCCATCTTGTCCCTGAATGATAGTCTATCAAGATGAAGAAGAAAATAAACATTGCAATTAGATTCTTTAAAATGTATCTGACGGCTACAGCTAAAATATATTGACCAGATTTCTGAGATGAAAACTGAGAACATTTCCAGTCCAACTGCCTATGTCAAATAGGCCTAGGCCTATCTAATATTTTGACATACAAAAGCAGAACTGGTTTTCATGTAGGCCTGGGGGACTGTAGGCTAGCCTACCTGCAAAACAAGGAGGTAGGCCTAATGTCTGGTATCCCTAGAATTGCCATTTTCTCTTCTTTTTTAGGGGCAACAATCAAAGATTTGCTAACAATGCATTTCTTGCACTAACTTTGGTTAAAATGTTTGTGTGCAGGTGTTACTTTTCTGACCATTCCATTTATCAACATTTGCTGATAGGCTATTGCATTAGGATTTGATATCCACCTGCTTTGTTTTGTTGCTTTGGTGTTGAAGTTTAGGAAAGGTTGTCATAGCAGCACAAATGCGTTGGCAACAAAGTAACACTGAAGTTCTGCAAGCAATCTAAAGAAGTGGGCCTTTCTAAGTGAAAACAAAGGTAAGTTATGTCAAGATATTTCTATACGTTTGTTTATCTGTTATTTTTTTCCAGACGCATGACCAATCGATCTATTTCGGGTGTGTGATAGCCGACTGTGTCAATATTAATATTAGCTATCCTTGCTAACTATCAGTATCTGACTCATGATCTGACTAGCTGCCATTGCCAATGCCAACAGCTAACGTTATAGGACTTAGCATGAGGTAAGATATGTAGGGGATTAGCCTACGGTATGTTTTTATCTCATACCTTACCAGAAGCTTTCAAAGTAGTGGTATGTAGCGCCAGCAGGTGGTGTAGCCCAAGCCAATTAACACGGTAGCCTAAACGTTAAGTGACAGCCTCGTGGGCCACTGATGTTTACAAATCAAACGTTACCAGGCAATGCTTTTTTCAGGCTATTTCTCCGATCAGAATTGAACATTTCAAGACTATTTGTTCAACAACCACATCACCTAACGTTAGCCAAGTCATAACGGTTTTAATTTGTATGCCTAGGCCTACATAAACACCCTTGGTAGGCACTGATCAATGGTTCGTAAATAACCCTACGCCAACTACTCGTCATTTTCAAATAGTTCTGAATAGTCCTACCGCTCTAAACATTTCATTTTCAGCATTCATTATGTCTAGCCTGCATCAACATATTAAACAAACCTACATACACGTACTGTAGGCCTTTACATTCCACACTAAAGTGTCGAACTCTGTCAAGTAACTTATCATTTTTTCTTGTAAAAGTCTCTTGAATTAATGAGTTGCTCTCAGCTGATTTTTGATTTCATGAAGGGGATATCATGCATTGGACCAACCAGCTCTCAAAGCCCAGAGGTTCTTACTGTATCACCTTCACAGAAGAGCACAGTAGTTCTGCCCGGGTGTTTACATTATCATGCCATTGAAACCTCACCCATTAGTTAACCCAAGAAAGTGCTTTTAGAATGTGGACAACATGGCAAAGTGTTTTGACCATGTTCCTCAGTGACACAGGGACTAGGGGGCTAAAACCTGTTTAATAGCAATGAGTTTATGCAGCCAATCAACTGTGTGATGGGAAAACTGTAGGGTAATCAATCTTATTAATGATAACAAAAAAGTCAGAGTTAATAAGAAGGCTAAGAATAATGATGTACCACTACAATTTGTTTGGCAACTGATCCTCTGGTAGGAGAAGTCATTCCTTGCAATTTAAATCCCACTAACTCTATCACATTGCAGGGATGGTACAGTGGTGATATCTGTACAGAGGGCAATTGCACTTTTAATGCAGGCCTGTTAAGTTTAAGTTTAAAAAAAATGTGCATGAGATTGATTACCTATTGGTTAAAGGTTGCTTCGGCGGCTTCATAGCCAATGAATCCCAATGACGTCTGGGTAAAATGCAGTCAATGTTTTTGATGGCATTCCAGGTAAGGTTAATCTCTCAGCTCTGTAAACCCAGAGAGATGATGAAGCCTGCCATTTCCACTTTGTTTCATTTTGTTCAATATGAACTGCTGTGCCCGACAAAACTCCTTCATATGCTGAGTGATTCAGGTTAACTCCAAAAATGGCTGCTTCATATGTACTAATCAGTCGACCTCTTTGTGTATTATTCTGTCTCTGAACAGGAACATGCATGTCTCCATGTCAAAGTCTTCTAAAGGTCGCAAGAGAAACAAACTGGCTCATTCCCAGAGTTCAGACTCGGCAGGCATACACCCCTCGCCTATGACACCGCGCCCTCCCTTGCACGATCGCTGTATGCGTTCACGCGGCATACTTGTCAAGAGGAGCAGCCTGAGAACCACCAGTGACATCCCAGAGCTGGTGGAGGCCATATCAGCCCCAGTGCTGACCCTTAACAAATACAGGGTCCTGCCCTCCATCGAGAAAAATCCAGAAAGGGAGCCGAGTTTGAGGGGCATGGAGGAGAAGACCTCCAAACTCAGTCTGTCAGACAACGTCCTGCTCCAGCTGCAGTGCCCGCAGCGAGAACAGCTCCTCTCCCCCATCCAGACATACGACGCCTCCAAGAGCAGCCCCGAAATGAGTGTGCTGTCTGAGGTCCTGTGCAGGCCAGGCTCCCCGTTGGCCTACATGGAGTCACCGGAGAACCCAGCAGAAGAGACGCCCCTTGACAATCAGGGCAGTCTAACGCTCGCCATCCGGACCCCATGTGGGATCAGGATCGAACATCGTTTCAACCCCGATAACACCTTGCGGTCAGTCATCGCTGCTGCAGAGGCCCGACAAGGGAGACGATACAGACACAGCGTAGTTGAGACTATGGACATGCCCCGCAGAACCTTTACAGACCTTAACCTGACTCTAGCTCAGTGCGGCATTCTCAACAGGTCGGTGCTGTGCATCTCGTATGTGGATTTTGGGGATGATTGATTCTTTTATATGTGAGAATTCTCTTCAGAAGTCATAGGCATTATTTTTGTATTAGGTTTTTTAAAGAGAGAAATTGTATGTTAAGAAAAATGCTTAAATTAATGATATAGGTTATGTTAAATGATGAACAGTGATCGCACTTAGTCTTTTGCAAGAACTTATTTAAAAAAGAAAAATCAGCTGATACTCTACTGTACCTCTAGCTCAGTAAAATTCTCCTGTTATTGATCAGTAACTTTGAGCTTTTTTGAAATACATGCGTTCATCATGTAGCAATTAGAAATTGTCTCATTGCACACATGTATTGGTTTATCATTAAACATGATTTTCAGTATTTAGTTTGTCAAGATTATTTACTTTGTGAAGAGGTAGATAATCAAATGATAGTGGACAGCTTATACTTGGTAGTAACGTGAGGGAGAATTCCAACAATTTTTCACATTTCACAACAAACAAAACAATCAGTTCTACCTAGCTCCAGTTAGTGTTGCCAACAGCTTACAGCTCGCAGGCAGCTGAAGTGCTACGCTCTGGGGGAATAAACATGGGGTGCTCATAAACATGTCCCCTAAGTGTAGCAAGTCATTAAGACATTTACTCAAACTACAATGACTGGCACTATGGAAAAGACAAACTAACATGTGTCAATATATCACAGATTGAACCCCAGAATGAACTAAATTAAGTCATTGTAAAAATGAAATTGCTAAATACATGTATATAGTGGATATACTGTATGACAAATGCAAGCAAGGGAGAGACAACTGGGAATGTGCCATTAAGCATTCTTTATTACAATAATGATAAGAAATTAGCATAAAACCATAAACCCAGCCATGGAAAACGTTTTTAGGAGCTGTGATTTGATGGTTTAATTGCTATAATCTATGTAGTGCTTCATTTTTTTTAGCATTGCAGTTCAACAGCATTTGCAGCATCTTCAAAACAGTTTGTATGCATTCACAATCCAAACATAATATGCACACTAACTGCAGTACAAAAAGTGAAAACACATTTTGAAGGTGTTTTTTTCTAAATATAATATTTTTTTCCAAAAACAAATCTCACAATTCTAATCCTTCCTAACACTTTAGGTACATCTGAATAGTAATAATAATGCTATTTTTACTTGGTAAAAGTGCCTGACTTCCTGTCTATGAACAGAATATGCTAGCCAATATTGCAAGGAACATAAATTCACAGTCCGAACAGAACTCAAAAACTTCTCAAACATTTGGTCATTGAACAAAACGGAACATAGCTATTATTTCACAGATTAACAATTTAATCCTTTCTTCTCTTACCCCCCCTAAACCCAGATCCCGCTTGGCGAGATGAGATTTGCATATGTTTGCTACATTTTCCAAATTATGATTAAGGAGTTCCTTGAAGTACCTTAAATTGTGCCAGAAACAAGGTTCACTGTCAAAAGGAAATCAATGTGACAGTCTTAAAGGAATGTACATATTGTTTACTGTGCCTCTGAACCAAGTAGATGATGAGGTTAGTATGGAATAATGGTGTTTGAGTTCGACTTAATATCTGATTCTGTTGAAAATACTAATTTAATTAAACTTCTGAGAAAATGTCAACATCCCAAAGGAATAAATTAGGCACAGTTTCAATTTGACTCCCATGTCCAGTTGGAGTGCTTCAGGTTGTCCCACAGGATTACCATTTCACACACACGAGGTAACAACATGCTTACAAAGTGCAAAACAATACAAATAACAATATACACATTATTCCAGCAATGTAAATGTTGCCTTCTGTCATAATGGCTACATATACCTGCTCCCCAGGAGTCTGCCAGACCAGTAGACTATTTTTAGTAAGCACAGGATCAGCATCTGCAGTCTATAAAAACACTTCCAAAGCAAATTAAAACATGAGGGGGAAAAAAAGCCAAGAACCAGAACCCAAACTGAACTATTTGGCATCATACAGAAGCTGACCTGCTCTTTAAAACAAATTCCTTATTCATAAGGCTAAGACCTAATTTCATTTTATGTAAACATCTTTTGCCCCTTTGTCCCATGCAAAAAAGATAGAGCCCTCATATTACTTAGTAGTCAAACAGCAGTCTGATGTGAGGTAACTGCATACATAGCGTTCAATAAATGCAAGAGAGTGGTATGGAGCTGCACCTCTGTCTCCTTAGTTGGCGATTTTCTCAATTTCGTCAAGATCGTCCGTGTCCAATTTCAAAATCTTCTTGTCTAAAAGAAAGATAGGATATAGGTAATCCAGATAAACAATTCCTGAGTAAATTAAAAACATCTTAGACAAATAATTTCAATACGCACTGAAGTGATCTTGGATTGTGTTGAGAATGTCCATGCTGTGTTTGCTATCAACCATGTTGACTGCCAGACCTCTCTTGCCAAATCGTCCTGTACGCCCAATTCTGTGCAAATATGTCTCATTGTCTGGATTGCCATCTTTGTCCACAGGGAGGTCGAAGTTGATCACTACAGACACCTGTTCCACATCAATACCTGTCCATAAAAACATGCGGTCAGATGCAAGGCCACAGGACAACAAACAAAACAAGACATTTTTTCAGCATCACTTTAAAAACAACACTTAGCTCTACAAAATATTAGGTATAACATGACAGGAGAAGATTTAATTGGTGTGCGCATGGAAAAGATCTGTTTGTAAATCATCTCTGCTGAAGATCTCCTTAATTTAAGAAGATCTTCGGCAAGACGTAATCTTAAACTGTGAAGAACAGACCACATTAAGTATCAACCTTTATTGAACTGCATCAACCTACCAAACCTACCTCTTGCACACACGTTGGTTGTGACAAGGACTTTCTCCTTTCCTTGTCTGAAACGCTCAATGACTGCAGCCCTCTGTTCCACAGTCATCTCTCCACTGAGCAGTGCCACCTGATGGCCCTCTTTTGACAGCTGTCCTGCTAGCCAGCTAGCTGTCCTACGGGTCTGGGAGATAGAAGACAGACAGCTCAAGAACAACCTAAGACTTAGCGAACTGGGTTGTGTTTCTTTCAACTACATGGTTTAGTGACAGAGGAAGAGGTACATCTATTAGATATATAGATAGATAGATAGATGGATAAATACTTTATTGATCCCCAAGGGGAAATTAAATTATTACAAGAGCCCGATGGCTTTATCCTCCGACTGTACTTAAACAAGTACACTGTTCCAATCGTCGTTGTATAAAAGACACACACTAAGTGCACAGAGTTGGTGTTCTATTTGAGATGACACTACCCTGTTGACATTCACTCAATACACAGGCAAGTAGACAAATAGTGCACAGCACAGAGCCTGAACATATTCTGGCAGATGTATGTAGATTAGAACGGATTGCAAGCTAGTGAGCTCCTCTTTCAGAAGGTTTACCACTAATTACTGTGAGTGAAGATACCCAGATTTATCAACTAAACCACCCATTTAAAATACACCCCTGGATGATGGTGTGAAGGTGTGCAGACTGCACCAAGTCTTATTTGTCAGGCAAAAAGGCAAGCTCCTATTACTTACATGGCAAAAGATCATGGCCTGTGCGATGGTGATAGCTCCGTAGATGTTGCAGAGGGCAGAGAACTTCTCCTCCTTATTGCTGCACATTACGTAGTACTGCTTTATGGTGTCTAAGGTCTCCTCCTCACGTTTGAGCTTTATGATGTTGGGATCTGGGACGATCCTCTCTGCAAACCTCCAGACAGACTCCTCAAAGGTGGCAGAGAACAGAAGCATCTGGCAATCCTTTGGTAGCATTCTAGAGGTTGGAACAGAATCGGTAAATCAACTGTGTCACTGCCTCAAACTACATAGATATAAACTTCCAACATAAATGTCCATTATGTTACATCATTTACTTATAACTTAAGAGTCAAGGTTGGCTGATATGGTAGAACAAATATACAATTCTGCCATCAGGCTCAAAGAATCTTTTATTGCATTTCAACAAATTTCAAATGTAGCTGTTTTTTCCCTGTGATTTCAGGGTCTGCACATTGGGCTGCTAGCTAAACCAACCACTATCAAAGCAACTTGGACAGATGTTCTTCCTACATGGTTCTGTTTCTGCATTATGCAAATATTTGTACGATATCTAATCTCCAAACCAAACTGCAAACTGCATTATCGTGCACACTGATAAAGTTGAATAGTTTGCTTGTTCACAATTGTTGCTAACCCTAAGCTTGCTATCCGTTTCAAATTATGCTTTTTTGCTACCATACTATCTTTCTAATTGTCCACAGAACACATGATTTAACCGCAGAATTAATCACATTTGCACCACTTCTATTTCGTTCACTGATTAGCTTGCCTGGCAACACATTAGGGGTGTCACGATACCAAAAAATCAGTAGTCGATGCCAATACCAGTAAAATTACACGATTTTCGATGCCAAATTCGATACTATCGTTTTAAAAAAGAATTTTCTAAAATCCCATGTACTTAATGAATTTCTTTATTGAAATATTTGCAGAATACTGAAATATAATTTCTATAACATACAGAGCATAACAGAATACAGTATCCAATTGCAAGCATATCACATAGGCTTACACATAATTAATTAAATCACTTTTCTAATGGATTGTATAAAAAACAACTTGCATCGCCTTTTTATCGCTCTGCTTTCATGTGAATGATTTTTTCTACAAGATGTAAAGTCTTTATTTGAAACACACACACATTCTGTAACTCTATTTAATACATTCTATGAAATTTCTGATCTTCATAAATGCAAACTTTATGCAGATTATAGCCTACTATTGTTATTACAACTCCACCTCTTAAATTCAGCTGTCTGGTTGAAGCCTCAAAATATTGTAAACAAAGTAGCAGGCTAAGCTTATCATACTCTACTGGTTGGACTGTTCAGTTTCCCCACATGTGTTTAAGTTTCAAGGTAAGCTACTTTTTCTCCTTGGGACAGGCCCTTTTAAGTCTTGGAGTTGAAAAACATTGGTATTGAGATGGTCAGTCAACTTGAATGCAAGAGTTTTATGTCTGCAGCATAGCCTGCTAATGATGCTAACCGGATTTTAAACAGCAATTTAGCTAATCGTCTTCTGTGCGTCATTGCGTTCACGATTGTGAATGTTTTATTTGGATTACATGTGCATGTCGAGGGCGGGTGTGATCACGCACGAGAGCGGGCCAAGGAGAATGAGTTTACTTCTACTGTTTGGAAGGAGTTGCACGCATAGTCTACAAAAGTTGCGGAAGAACTATAGGATACTTCCACCCGGGCAGTGTCAGGTGCATCAGTACGACCACGCTTCCAGGAATAGACCTCTGAAGTTCGCCTACAAAAAAGCCACCATCTTTGCCCAAATAAGGAGATCCGGTATCTTGAGATTTTTTCTATGGGAAAATAACATGGGGATTTTCAATAATCACACCTGTTAAACTCTCGCGGGGATGATGACATTTGAAATGCAGACGTTTTTCCCTACACAGTTTTGTCCAGTGCCTTCTAGTGGATACTGTGATCTTCGGCAGGTGAAGACGGCACACTTTGATCTTTGCTACCGCAAAGCTAACTTACAATGCAACTTGCCATAGGCAGTTAGCTTCAATTAACTCCCGGATCTCCTTATATGGGCAAAGATGGCAGCTTTGGATCCTTTTTGTAGGCGAACTTCAGAGGTCTATGATCTGGTTGGTTTTCATGGAGACAGACGCTGTGTGCACGGAGGGGAGAGGCTGTGTGTGTGTGTGTGTGTGCATGTGTGTGCATGAGAGACAGACGCGTGAGTGACGGAGAGGGAGAGCAGGGAAAGGAAATTCAGCTTAATGAATGTTGCGTGTTTTTCAATAGTGTTAAAAAATAGATAAATAGGCTAAATAAAAAAGTAACGAAACGCAATATGTGGCGGACGGTGCTGAATCTGTTGTGGCGGCGCATTGCCACAAATTAGTCTATGTGTGGAACACTGTATTGCCCCCATCAGTTCCGGAAGAGTCGCAGCACCGATGCTTACGCTGGCGTCGGTGCTTACGGTGCTTCAAAAAAATAGGCATCGCCGGTGTTTTTTCATTTCAGAATCGAGAGGTATCGCAAGTATCGGTTCTCGTGACATCCCTACAACACATCCATTGTAGTATCCTGTGGCCTCTGTGGATGGGCAACTTCTCAATAAACTAGTATGGCTGCTATAGTTACCATTCATATTTTTCAAAGCATCGACCTAGGACTATGAAAAGTGTGAAAGTGACCTTTTTTTCTCTTCTTCATAGGTGTTCACCACTATAGATATTTCAGAACCTCTGCCAGCCAATCAAAACAGTACATTTCATCACTAGGGTATAATTGGAAAAAAATAAATGACCCTCTATAGATAGAAAGTGTACACGGTTTACCTCTGGATTCGAATGCTTTGATCTTGGTGGCCTTGCGTGGCGATCATGACATCCGCTTCATCCAGGACAAAAACGTTGATCTTCTTTGGGTCAATGAACTTGAGCTTCAGGCACCAGTCCAGCACAGTACCAGGGGTACCAATGACTATCTGCCCTTCTATCTTCTGTCCTCGTTCCACTGTGGATGTAATTAAGGCAGTAGATCCTCATTAGTCACACACTTGTTTTTGTCCAACTCAGTGACTCACAAAGAGTGATCTACTTTTACACTTGGACACTCACTTTTATTGCCTCGAATAGCATAAGCAAGTTTCACTTCAGGATAGAACTGTCCCATTTGCTCAATGACTTTGCCAGTCTGCAAGGCTAGTTCGTAGGTTGGCGAGACACATAGACACTGAAGACAAAAGGGTTCAAATCAATCAATATTGAAAATTGATCACTCTCACACACATAAGGATGATCGTATCCGTAAAATGAATAGCCTTAGAAATATGCATGGATGAATGCATTCATGGCTGCAAATGAACGATAATGGCCACTGACCTGAGTCCACTTGTTAGCTGGGTCAACATGGCTGAGCATGGCTAGCACAAAGGCTGCTGTTTTACCTGTACCAGACTGGGATTGGGCAATCAAGTTTTGAGGTCTGGAACCAGAGGGAATATACACGCTGAAGGGAGAGCAACCAAGCATCTATCATGTTGGTATATAACAGTGATTCTGTAATGCAGCTCAAGCTGATTTCAGAAACTTCAATTAAGATTTGGAAGTTAACATGTTAGAGGTCACCTTCACAATGAAATGTGCTTCACACATCTACATTCTTCACAATGTTTGGTATACTTATACTTTGCATTTCAGCTCAATGAAGATTTCACAATTTCTGTGTGAACTCACGGTTCAGCAAGCATCATTGGCAAGGCATTCTCTTGGATTTTGGAAGGCCTGTTGAAGCCCATAGCATAAACTCCCTGAAGCAGCTGAGGCTTTCTGCAATGAAGGAAAATAACATGGTATGGGGGCTTCTCTTGTTTATATCAGATCTTTTTTGCAAGAGTAAATTATGAAATGTATAAGTGTAAAACAGACTCACAGACGTAGCTCTTCAAATGATTTTACAGAGTACAATGGAGAGTTGGGATCTCTCTGAAGAACTTCGACTTGGTTGGTCGTATTCACAAGATTACTTCGGATAAGTTTATTCAGTAATGACTGAGCTGCCTTATCCTCTGCAAAATAAATAAATAAGTACAGAATATCAATTAATAACATTCACTTACTTGCTCTCATAAGAATAACAAACAGTTTCAAAATCGAACTCTCACCTTTCTCCTCTTCATCAGCTTTGTCACCGTCTTCTCCTGGTTTCAGTGTTCCTGAAGACAGTGATGTGGTGTTAGTAGGGGACGAAATACCCGAATCCCCCCCCCCCCCCCCCCCCCAAAAAAAAATGTTTGCATTTGCCTCACCATTGACGGGCTCTCGCTTTTCTTTGATATGCAGTGATCCAATCTAGGTTAGAAGAAAAACAAATAAGCCACATAATATTTATTTCACCTCATCCTTCTAAAAACAGCTTGAGAATGTAAAAAATGCTGGCAGTTTTTGTAAAACATTACGACAACTGTGACTATTAGATAACAAACTCAACGTGACAAACAGTCTAGCTTCGTCAGCATAAACACGTTTATGTCGGTCACATTGCTACTGAAAGTGATCACACTTCATCGTTAGTGTTGAGGGAACTCTGTCAATAACATGCGACTGCACGAGTGTCAAGATCTGGCTGCTAACAACTTTCTCAGAACTTAGCTGAATTCGTTGAGCACGCCGGTAAACTCGATTTCAACAATACCATCAAGTATCCTAACTCACAAGCTAGCAAACTAGCCACAATGGCTGTCGAACTGAGATGTCCATTAGATTCCCTGTCATGCAACTCGGCCATGTCAGACTGAAGTTCTGCCGTTAAATCCCTTAGTTGACAGCTAACGGTAGTTCGGTGCGGTGCCTAATGCATGCTTGCTCGGTTTTTAGCAGTTAGCTAGATATGCTAATATAATGTAATATTAAGCTATGCTAGCAAGCTCTAAACTTACGGAATCGGCTGCAGCCTCTTGTTCATCAACTGCCAGGGCCCACGAGTCAGTCGCCATTATACTTATTATTCTGCAACTAAACTAATTTACTACAAACTGTTTGCTGTAATCTGCCCACAGCTCTATTTCTGGGCGTGTTTCTCTAGACTAGCCTCTCACTACCACGACCGGCCAAAAGGGACCAACAGTTAGACAGATCCGTGTTTAAACCCAGTTCGGATGAAACTATGGGCAGAACTATAGTTCCACTTGCGTGCAACATGCAGACTTCCACATAATGTTGAACTGCATCGACTGTGCATTTTTTTTTCTTTTTAGCTTCCTCAACCTGGTGGTCTTCATGAAACATTCATGCTTATTTTGACCATTATTTAGATTGATATATTTTTTGTTTTGTGCAATTCTCCCTTACAGAAAAATGTCGTAGGCCTAGGTAAGATGCGTGGTAACTGACCTACCATAGATGTCATGACCTCTATTCATCATTTAGCCTATAGTAGGCCTAGGCTGTAGCCTAATTTGTGGTAGGATATGTTGGGCAACGTCAGACTGGAATGCGAATGTGAAATTATGTATTCACAATTGGAAATGGAAAGAAGTTTTGTATACAGCCCAGTGACGTGCGGTCAGGGTAGGCAGGGTAGGCAGTGCCTACCCTGAGTAAATATCATTTTAAAACGAAGGATGACACGTATTTTTTAAAAATATTATTAAAGGCTCACACTGAAGTCACAAACAATACAATTAGAATGCAATTTCAATTCTAAAAAGTAAATGTACGTCTTATTTAAGGTCAAAAACTCAAACGTGAAGGCTTACGCAAACAGCGATTCACAACACTGAACTACGCAGCAAAGCAAACATGCCTGGTTACCATGGGAACGCCCAAGCAAGCAGTCCCAAAGCTTGCTTGAATTCCAAAGGCCAGGGTAGGCTTGTAAGGTCTCTGCCTAGCCTCACCATTCATTTCAATGCTGCGAATTTCGGAGGTTGCGCATGCGTATTACATGATTCATGCGAAAGTTTATGGGGAGAATAAGCATGCTTATTCCCGCCAAGCGCTCCCTTTAGAACGCAGATAAGCCAATGGCAGTCCGGCCTCAACGGGACTCGGGACATCAGCTCAGACAACTCCAGATATGAAACAGCAGGGAGGAGGTAGCCAGTTACAAATTAATGGTGGATTTATGTAGTTTAGCTAATTAAAAACCCAGACGGAGAACCATGGTCAACCAAGTACACCGAGAGGCTAGAAAACGAGGTTATATTTCATCAACAGTAGCCTACAAGATGTCTGACGTTTGCAGCAGGTCTACTAAAGAAGCCAACAACGCACCAGGTATTCACTAGCCTATCCAGCATGTCACGGGCAGAAAAAAAAGTTTGGGTCTCAGTTACTGTAAAACGATTTCCCCCCTCTTAATCCCCCATAAATACCAGTAGGTCTAGTGAGGGAAATTAGCTTAGGCTATTTGTTATTAAAATATGATGAGGAGGACCCCAACGAATTTTCTTCCTTATTTCCTTCTCAAACTACGTTGAAATTGCATCTTTAACAGCCCAATTTTCAAAATTTCCCGGGGGAGAAACCCCCGGACCCCCGTAGGGTAAAAAATAAATGTTTTTTAAAAATGCACACCTAGTGACGCCTCTGAACCTGTAAAATGACTAAGTAGGAGGAGTATTACCATGAAAATATAGTAATATTTGCGAGTGTATGGATGGAATTTACACATGTGAATGGCCACTGCCTACCCTGCCACAGACCTCACTGCACGCCACTGATACAGCCTACACATGAACTGACGCATAGCCTATGGATAGGTTTACGCCTGCTGAAATCTGTATTGAGGAACTCAAGCTCAAGAGAGGTAGGCTGACTATCAACATTGTAGGCCTACCAGAAGTTCAATTAGGCCTAGGGCCTTACCACACACAACCAAGGGGTCCCCGCCCTCCCTAATCTACCCAGCCCCACCAACATTCACCTTCATATTTAGTAGGCTAGTTTGCAACACTTCTGTAGGGCTTACTATAAATACAGAAATCTAACATGTCAACTATTTCCTATTTGAACACACTGTCTTCAAAACACAACACCCATGACCCAATAGACCACAGATATATAGGCCTAGACTTTACAGAAATCTAACATGTCAACTATTTCCTATTTGAACACACTGTCTTCAAAACACAACACCCATGACCCAACAGATCACAGATATATAGGCCTAGACTTTTTTGCGCTTGGGCTAAAACTCGCCTATCAGACGTACAAAGCAACAGTGAGTTTACCTCTTCAACGGAAATGGAAAGCAACCAACCAACAAGGTATAGATATGGAGGAAGAAAAGGAGAACCAGATTTACATATAGGCAATATAGGCCTAGGCTACAACATGAGATTCAAGCAACATTGATTGACTAAGTTGCAAATTGGTGGAGTCACTCCACTAGTATGAGAGACCAGTATGGACAAATGCGATACTTTTCAGTCTCCACAAATGATTTCACTGCACCCTCATGTTTGTATATTCTATTTAGAATATGTTCTGTTTGTATTCCAAAATTGGGAGATGGGTAGGCGTACTGAGTGTTTTTCGAGTGTGGGCAGAAAAAGATCCTTATGTCTGATGTTGTGTGTTGTGTTTGGTCAATATCTTCTTGTAGCTTACTCTAAATGGTCCTAATCATAGCCTACTGTAGCAAGATCTCTGAAAAAATACAAACTATGTTTTATCCCAAGAAAAGCAGAATTGTTAGATGTTTATATTGAGCAGTTGTAACTGATAAAAACGGAATCAGATCATATGTCATATGACAATAATTGTTTTGTTTTTTCAGTTTGCAAAAGATCTGATGTGTTGGATGTGTGATGTTACAGTTTCTCTTGCTTTAATGCTTCTGTCAACTGGCATCACGCTTTCAAAACAATTAACACACAGTTAATTAACACACTATTGCCAAACTAAGTTTGTTGGACCAACTGACATGTATTATTAATTTAAGCGCTGCATAAAGATGAGTGTGAATTAATTCGATTAGTCAGTTGGTAGGATTATGTTTTCAGGGAGATCTGCCCATAGGCAATAGAAGAAAAAGCAAAGTGTAGAAAATAAATATAAAAATAGTATTCAGGCAACAACACAAAGGACTGATTCAAGCTCTAAACACCAACCAGATGATGATCTGGTGAGCAAAGATTGATTCGAAGATGAATATCTGACAGTGATGTTATATTTATTCTGATAATTAAGATAATCAACCCAAGGCCAAGGCACACCAATGGTTAAACCAAAATGCCAAGGTACACCAACTTGATTACAGACGTTCATTCTCACATGCTCATATTTTCCACATAAGGATGGCCTTTTTAAACCTGTGACATGACCCTCTTTTAAATCCTTTGTAGCTCCCTATTTATTTATGCCTTTTCTTTTATGATTTCCTTTTCTTTCTTTTTATTATTCTCTTTTAAAAAGTGTATTTTATGCCTGACTTTTATTCTTGTTATGTGTATTTTATTATGTATTGTAAAGCACTTTGTGATTTTATCTGTGAAAAGCGCTATACAAATAAAGTACTTACAGTACTTACTTACTTATAAGAGTGTTCATGAGCTGAGCACAAAGGAAAGGCAAGTTATGACATTATAACATTATGACACGATATTATTGTCACTGCTAGAACAGGCGAAAAAGTTGGCAAATAATAATCGCAACATATCCTGACAACTAGGTGGCAAGCTTATGTACTGAGCTTGCCAAAAACAGCTATACATCTTTGATTATGAGGCTTCGTCATTGATGCATGTAGAAATGCTCCTGTGTAGCCTATTTCATGACCCTGTACGATAATGCATTAGGTTCCTCTGAATTCCAAGGCACACCTCTCTTTGCCTTAGGGCACACCTGTTAAGAACCACTGGGATATTCATTAGAGGTAATACACTTAATTACAGAGTAATGTAGGGCATCATCAAGTTGAACATCACCATGGCAGCAGCATAATGCAGAAGAGTGTTTACACGTCATTCTATACGGGGTTGTTTGTGACTATCGCACAGATACTGTATTTCCTTTATTCTGCACAATGTGAATTATTGCTAAATGTGAATGGGAAATATACATTTGCATTTCACTGCAGGGCACATCAATAATATCAATAATCAATAATATCATATCCCTTTGATTGTCCCTAGATCACTCCATGTAAACAGTAGATTGCCTCATATAACATGTTTTGCCCCCACAGAAGTTTAATAGATGACAAGATGCAGTGGATAACCTAAAGAGAACGACAGACCCGCAGGCTAGCCAAGTGAGGGAGGGAGAGAGAGAGTCCAAATGGAAATTTAATTTCGAAGCGGAAGCTTACATTTCAGCCATGGGCACCCCCCTTCCCCCATCGTCAACAACCTGATGTTTCCTTAGAAGCTGAGAAAGCTCTATATTGATTGTCATGGTTACCTCCTGTTCAAACAGATGGATGGGACTAAAACTGGCCATGAAATGTAGAAAGAGCCAAACTCCCACATTAAAATCAAAACAGTGGCATCAAGGGCTTTGCAATCAGGCTGAAACAGGAAATGGAGGTGACAATGTTAAAGAGAGTAGGGACTAGAGAGGGACAAAGACAGGTGATATTCAGACACTAAAGCCAAGACATGCTTTATGCTGTCTCCCTCAATCAACACCCCTCTCTGCGACCTCCCTCCTGTTGAATTTAATTTTGTCTGATCCCCTAGTCATGGAAAAAAAAAGAGAAGAAAAACAAGCGACAAGACATGAATGGGGTCTCGTCACTGATTGTAGGGAGGAGAGAGAGTGGGTGGTGCTGATGCTGGGAGTACAAGAGGTGGGGGAGAGAGATCGAGACAGAGAGAAAGAGATGGGGGAGGACGAGGAAAGGAGGGGATGCTAATGTGCCGCACAGGACCAGCGCTCTCCCCGTGGCAGCGAAGCCCTCCAACTCCAGAGCCAGCCGAGAGTGTGCGAGCTACTTTTTATAACCACATGTTGCTGCAGCGCCTGAATTAGTGCAGCTGCCGCCACCGCCACAGCAGCCGCCGCTGCTCTCCGCTGCTCTCCCCTGCCTCTCGCTCTGTCTGCCTCTCGCTCTCTTTTGTTTTGTTCCCTTGAGAGCAAGAGCCATTTAATTTAGTTTCAGCGACCTCTGACAGCTGACATTTCCTCTACGCCATTCAGACGGACGTCACCGGGCAACATTAGGAATTGTGAGCAGGGAAAGAGTGAAAGACAACGGCCCCCATATTTGCACATGAGGAAATTAATGTGTGAGTAATTGCCCCAAATGAGAGGTAAGAGCGGGTATTTTCACATTTTCAAAAAATGCTGCTATGTTCAGTTGTGCGTGTTTCTTTCACTTGGCTGGTTTTAATGATTTATACAGATGTATAATGTCTCATAATCAACAGAGTGTATATCCCTGATAGTATAGGATCTAATAGTTTAAAAATAGAATCTCTGCTTTTGGCAGTCTTCTTGCTTGAAGTCAAAGCAGCTTTAGCCCTAAAAACACTGGAGCAGTTGCAGTTGTGTGTAGGTGAAAGCAGATTATCTGTCTACGGGAGTCCAGACCATTCTGCATCAACAGGTGGTTGTCTCTCTCGCTCTGCTTCAGCTGATGCTGTGTGAATGGTGGCAGGAGCAACACTCATAGTGGATTTTTTGTTGTTGGCATTCTCATTAAAGCTTTCCACAAGAGCTATAGATGATTCACACCACTGACTCGTGGGGGGTGCGAGGCGGCCGAGAGGGGCTCCCTGAGTCTGTCACTTGAATCACTCATTATCATGATCTGCACCCCAGCCAAATTGGAAAAACACTGTCTGTCACACTGCGTAACTGCTGTTTAGAGTTAGCTTGTCACTTGTTAATGAGAAAATCGGTTTTCGGGCTCATTGAGTGGGATGTGGGCTTGGTGAAAGTGACAGTTGTAAGGAGATGTAATTGAATTGTTTACAATGATATTGCCAATACACCTCTGCAGTATGGTACAGGTTTTTCCATATGAACATGTATTTTCAGATGTGGGCAGACAGAGATTATGGGATAATTCAAAAGTGTTAATTCAAGGTATTATTTCTCCAATTTGTCAGTATGGTACTTGGTGCGAGTGGATCTTTTTTGGTTGGCTAGCCAAAGTTAGATTTATATTCTATATTCATGTTTTAGTCGTTTATTGCTGTCATGTTTTATTATTTTTTTGAATGTGTAATGTATTTGTTGTTATTGTGTGTGTGTGTGTGTGTGTGTGTGTGTGTGTGTGTGTGTGTGTGTGTGTGTGTGTGTGTGTGTGTGTATGTGTGTGTGTGTGTGTGTGTGTGTGTGTGTGTGTGTGTGTGTGTGTGTGTGTGTTTTTGTGTTAGCAGTATGCATTTGTGTGTTTGTCTGTGTGTCTGTGAATTAGTGTCTGTGTGTGTGTGTGTGTGTGTGTGTGTGTGTGTGTGTGTGTCTGTGTATGTGTGGTTCCCTTCTGCCTTTATCGGTGTGGCATGTGTTGCTCAGGACACATGATGGCAGTGTAGACATGGGTAGCCGGGTGAGCCTGTCTGACCTTTCCCTCCTCAGCTGGCTGCAAGATTCTCCACCACATGCAGCCCGACCTCAATGAAGAGAGAGCCGTCGCCCTCCTGTCAGTACCTCAGAGCTCACAGAGCCCTCGCAAGTTTGGATTAATGCCTTTTCGGTAGAAAAGTGATACCATCAGCCACTTCCCTCCCAGATACCTTCTCTTGTCCACAGGGAGAAAGAAGAACAGCCTCCTGTAATCTAGATAGAGATAGATCTGAGGGGAAATCTATCATGAAGGGAGGCTAACAGGGTTTAGTCACAGAGGAGCTTTGTGGAGGATTTCTGTCCATGCCTTCTGTCACTGGTTTAGGAAGTGTCAGTGATGTATCTTCACATATGCCATGTCAGTTGCTTTAGATATCTTTTTGAGTTGAGTCATGATGTCAAGTAAACAGCTACATTTGACTTCTCAGCAAGTATGTGCAGGGTCAGGCAACTGGTGAGCCTGAGAGTGGGTTTGAAAACGCTCGATACGATTCTTCTAGAACACCGCAGCTTCTGAACATCTGCATAGCCACGTGTAACAAACAGCCTACATGGACCACTCCCCAATGCTCCTTTGATCTGTTGCTTGCCTTTGATGGTGAAACTGGCAGTGGAAGGAAGAATCAGGAACTGCAGGATCTGCTTGCGCCAGATATTCTGAAACATGACCTGTGTGGCACACACATCGTGTTCTTTCACTCCGTCTCTGGAAAACAGATGGTCCATTTGAAGTCCATTATGGATCTGTCCCGACACCTGTCTTTTGCTCTCAGCCATGTGTCTTACATATTGTCATTGATTCTCGTGACAACAACCGAAAATTAAATCTGCTGAGCTGCTGAAGAAATCGAGAGTTTAGAAAAATCAATGCTTCATTCAATTCTCAGTGACAATTTAAGCCATTCAAGACAACTACAGGGCTTTCTCAGTTCAAGTTGACATTACCTACAGTATTTATTCCATGTCGATGTTGCACGCCATTAATATCTATGTTTGTATGTGTACTTGTGTGTGTGTGTTTTGTGGATATGCGTTAAAGACGCCCAGGTGTAGAAGTTGCAGCATGCCAGGACTAATCAACAAAGAGAAATGGAAGGCTCTGCCCCTCAGCGTCTCAGACATCAGCTCCTGCGTCAGGGGCTACACTCTGGCCATGACGGCCTCCTTGACTTACGACAACATGGATGACCACCCCATTGAGGGTGAGAGCTATCACCATATTTATGTGATTTTGGATGTAGCATCTTAAATTGAATTGCAAGACAAGACCCCTTTTTCCTACAATAGAGGTCACTGACATATCCTTATATAAACCTCTAAAGATAACCCATCTAGGCATTTTATCCTCAGCTCTGAACCGAGAGTATGAAATAAGGAAGGTCCCTCTCCCAGGGTTTTCAGTAGCCCTAACAATCAGCTTGGCTGACAGCTTCACAATATCCCCTGACACCAGCTGCACAACCTATCATGATGACTGAGCCTTTTGTGCCAATATGCCCAACCTTTGGGTAGTCCCAGCCTTAGCTCAAGAAATTGTCAACCCTGAAAATGATATAAATTTCTGACTGTGTTTTCAAAGCTATACCAAAAAAAATAGATATAGGAGTTGTACATTGTGCTACATTTGCCATCTACAGTATTTCTTTTGGGAAGAAATTCGCTAATGATAATTAGCGTCCATATGGGCCTTGTGGTAACAAATATAATTCTGAGCATATGAATTAGATGGCTCATTATCATATTAATCAGCTCTCCAAATCCCTGGCTGCGTCTGGTGTACTCCAGCTGTCTAAAAGGCAATGTTAATCTCTTCAGCACAGTGCAGTTCCAGGTGAGATGAATCTGTCATGGGAATATAATGAATCCCTGATACAACATGCATTTGCGATTTTGCTTTTCAAAATTGTTATTCATGGTTATATGTTACACACAAGTTTCCATTAAATACTATTTATTATATATGTGTAAAAATGTAGCTCAAGGCATTGCTCACAGCACGGTGCTAGCTATATCTTATGTCATTGTTAATTAAATGGTTAAGAGATGCTGAATGCATGTGATTTATGCTGATTTTACATGTTAGCACTGGTCATGGATCTTGGTTAAATGTTTTTTTAATGTTGCTTGATGCATTGATTCATGATAACATTTTAATACAGTATAACATGTTCTAAAATATTTATTGTATGTCCTTATTGTTCCTCACATTTCTGTGCATGCATTTAAGGACTGAATTCTTTTGATACCAACCTAAGCCTTAATCTATGCAGGAATCTTCATTTATCCACTCGAGGAATGCTCAACGGTTGTTGGCTTTGAAGCAATGATCTCCTCTCAAATCATAACCGTGCAGATCAAAGACAAAGCGAAGATCGACGACTGTTACTTTGATTGCGGCTCTTCAGCCAATGGAGCTCTGCCGAGTGGAAGTGGTGAGGATGTGTCTCCCTCCCTCCCTCTCCCTGTGAACTGTCCCTCAGACCAAACTTCATCTCTGAGGCAGAAGAGCTCATTTGTCGTGTCATACCGTAATTTCCCGACTATTAGCTGCTGCTTATACATTGATTTTGCAACATTTCTTCAGCTATATTATGAGGTTAATACACGGGGGGTAGTTGATATGGTATTAATATGGTTTTGTTTCTTTTAACTTGCATAAAACACAGTCCTGCGGCTTATACACAATGCGGCTAACACACAGGAAATGACTGTAATTGTATCCTTCCACAGGGCATGTTGTTATGGAGGAGGACCTGGAGAGGACTGTGCTGGTGGTGAACCTGGGGGTCATTCCGCCCCTGGAGACGGTGAACGTTCTGGTCAGCACGTCCTCTGAGCTGTCCACGCTGCCAGGCGGCGGTATCAGGGTCACGTCTCCGCCCGTGTGCACCCCCAGGGTCGAGAGGTCGGTGAAAGAGGAGCAGGCATTCTCCCCTGGCACAAGTAGAAGGTATAACGGCAACAACTGCGGTGTGATAGTGTATGTTCACTAACATTATCGGGAGTGCTGCGTTGCCTACGTTAGAAAGTCACCTTTACAGATGGAAATATCTGTGTGTGTATGTGTGAATGTGTGTATAGGCTTGTATGGATGTACATCATCAACAACTGATTTGTTGGTAAAT
>NC_085000.1:20364791-20539791 GCF_963854185.1 Sardina pilchardus | reverse complement strand
CTAATGATAATATCACTCCCCCGGCTCGCTCGCATCCCAGCGAAATGGCTTGATCCCTGGAGAGAATGTCACACATCAACGCTGAGCGGCATTCATGTCTCTGAATCAAAGGGGAATGTAAATGTAATTTTTTTTTAAAAAGAAATGCCGTGTTATATCCTAGGGCAAATATATAGGACAAATTTGAATGCAACATCAAAATTACCCATTCTGTGGTTGATCTCCAATTTCAATAATCTGTTATCTCTCCATCCCTCTTTGCAACTGTGGTTACCGATTGAAATCCTTGTTTTGGTGTCAGATCTAATAATACTATTATAATTGGACCATTCTTTGCTCCATTAACATTATGAATGGGTTTCTACATTCCCCTTTGGCCCTTGCAGGAGGATGTTTGATGTGTTATTAGCCTGGTGGAAGCACCTTGTGTTAGTACAATCAATTCTGCACAAGCCCAATGAGAATATCCCTCCAAACTCACACTCATAAGTAAAAGGTCACTGATGAACATCAGCACTCAAACATGGATTTCAGTGTGAGCTTTTTATTTTTATAGTTCCTCTGACCTTTCCAGACTGACCACTTTTCACCTCTGTTTCCTGCAGCTGTCCTTTCGCTCCATCATCCTACTCTGGCTAATATTGCGCCCACTTTTTTTTTTGCCAACGACTCTGAGTGTGCTCGGCAACATAAAAGCTTTTCAAATGTCCCCACAGGATGTCATGGTGGTGATTCTGAAGAGCCTCTTCCCAGCCTGCTTGTTCAATATCATCGGCTTTGGCTCCTCGTTCAAAACACTCTTCACCACCAGTCAGCCCTATGATGAGGTAGGAGGCTAGAACATGACAACAGGGCTGTCATATGGACTGATTTCTCTTCATACCAGTCCCAGCAAGATATGGTTACGGTTTGTTGGGATTATTGTGGCCAAAAGGGACATTGACATCTCGAAAATTGTTTAAAATTGCTGTAATTTTGATAATAAATGTAATTTCAAAGAAGGCAGACATTCTATATCTTTTAGTTTAGTTATATTGTAAATAAGGGAAAATTAGTTTTTCAAGGAATCCTTTCATGATATTGCATGATTGGACAAAAAGAGACTAACCATAGTTCTGCTATGGACAAAACGGACGAAATGCCTTCAGAATGCAATGTGCTCCCTCTTCAGCCGTGCGCAGACTGAATAGGAACGCCAACTGTATTTCATTTTGGCACAGGACAACCTGACCATGGCCTGTGAGCACATCAGCAACATCCGGGCTGACATGGGCGGCACCAACCTCTTAGCGCCTCTCAGCTGGGTCCTGCGGCAGCCCATGCACCGGGGCCACCCACGGCTGATCTTCCTCCTCACTGACGGGGCGCTCAGCAACACGGGCAAGGTCATCGACCTGGTGCGCCGCCATGCCCGCTTCACCAGGTACTGTACACCCACCACTGTTCGCAACGCAGGCCATTAAAGGTATACTATGCAATGTTTTTCAGTTAATCAATTCGTTCCATACTGTTATATATGATTAAATGTGTCATTACCGGTCGAACGGTGTTTTTTTTGGCCGCTCTAGTGGTCTGTAGCGGTAAAACCACACTTGCAACTTCAGGAGACACCGGGCACGCACCCATGCTCTACTCCAGGAAGTGTCATGTAAAGTCTCATGAAAAGGCACGGCAGACTGACCGATTGAGGAGTTTTGTCAAATATACACGCTAAAGCTGTAGGGGAAGCTCTGCAGAGAAATATGCAAGCATAAAACGAGCGAAAATGAAAATGAAATGATGCTCATTGAGCTCAATGCAAATCAAACAGGCTAATAGTCTAACTGGAAAAAAGCACCATGCCAATCTCTAGCTATGGTGAAGGGTATGTGATGATGTGGGGCTATTTTAATTTCAAAGGCCAAGGGAACTTTATCAGGATGCATAATATCCTGGATCCATGAAATAGCTAGCCTTTAAAAATAAAAACATATAAAAAAATCCTCCTGCTCCTATGGGAATTTAACATAGGGGCCAATTACTTATGCAACCTGTATTTAAGGAAGAACATTTATCTATTTACGATACATTCTTCAATCACAAAGAAAATTAGTGTCCTTAGCGGTTTGATTTTTACTCATTTTTTGAATTAAGGCATTACAATCAATTCTCAAAAGATGATTTTATATTCCTCTTTTTAGTCAACTTTAGCATGGGTGTGAATACTTACTATACCCACTGTATATAGTCTATGGCTCAGTAGCGATATTGAGCTGACAGGCATTATTTTGTACGATTGTAGGTCAAAAACAGATGTGAATCAGCCTGTAGAGGATGGTACAATTTTCTCTATGTCATGTAAACATTCTGTCATCAGCGCAGAGAAGGAGGAAGAGCTCTCACACAGATCTGACTGAGGTTATTTTTCCGGTATTTTCTAAACAAACACTAGTGTACATGAGAGAAAGGCTCACTCCAAGAGTGGCATGGCAACCCAATCAAAGTCAAAGCCTCAAGGCAACAGTTTTTTATGAGAACTGAGTCTGAAATATCAATCTTCCTCTCAGAGGCAGACATCCTGGGCCCAGACAGTAAATATATTATAACATATCTCCTCTCTACCTGTACACTTAGCACAGCTGATATCACTAATTATCTGATCTACCTGGCTGCTAATTAGGATGAGCTGGTTTACTAAATGGTTGGATCAAATACTTTGACTTTCTGAACCCAGGATGTCAGCCTTTGTTTCCTCTTGATTGTATGAAAAGTGATCACACTAACACTGTGATCGTGTCTGCTAGCTCCCCCCGTACTGGATAATCCCTCTGAGACAAAAAAAGAGCCGCAGAGGATCTAGCTGAGACAGTAATGCAATATGAACCACACAGAGGAGCCTCAATTAACTGCAATATTGAAGGATATTGAACTGTGAAAAATCCATACTACAAATTACATTTACACCGATAGTGAAATCCAGCAGGCAAAACATGCAATTACCTCAACAAGGATGGCTTATCGTTTGCTAATTCTGAGACATTAATGGTTATCTCGCCTTGACAGGTGCTACACCTTTGGAATTGGGCAAAGTGCCTGCAGAAGACTGGTGCAAGGTTTGGCCACGGTGTCCAAGGGGATAGCAGAGTTTTTCGCCGAGGGAGAGAGACTGCAGCCCAAGGTTCTCATTTTGCAGCAGCATGTTTATCGTTCGCTTCCACATTCACTTATTCTGAATGTCGCAGTAAGGCAATTACCAGGAGGGTTGTAAATTGTAGCCTGTCAGTGTGATATGCAATTAGCATTCATTCTTTTTATTAAACATTTACATTCAGAAGGGAATGATGAATAAATAATGCTTGCATCTTTTTTTGCAAGAGGATATTAAATAATAAGGAAAGGAGGATGTATGGATGTCCTTGTGATTGTACATAATCAAACATACACATACATAAACATACATATACACATACACATACACATACACATACACATACACATACACATACACATACACATGCACATGCACATGCACATGCACATACAAACACATTACAAACACATACATATAACCATAAACATACATGTACATATGCATAGCCTTAATCGACTATGACTAATTGTTGCCTCCAATTAATTCTTTCCATCAGATGATCAAGATCCTAAAGAAGTCCATGACCCCAGTGCTCAGTGACATCTCCATTGAGTGGTTGTTTCCGGATACCAAGGAGGTGCTTCTCTCCCCAGTGGGCAACACCTACCTCTTCCCAGGAGACCGTCTCATTGGCTACTGTGCCGTCTGTGACACGACCCGCTACCATCCCAACCCCAAGTCTGTGAGTGCAGTGAGGGAGAAATCCCAATATCCTGACATACTTTTGGCAGTATGCACATTTAATAACCAACTTCGTGTTCTTGGGCCACTTGGTGTGAAAGAAACATTTAATTGTTAAGAAACTGTTAGGTGTCTGGTGAAATTAGAATTTTTATTTAACCACAACTGTCTCATGGGGCCCAAAAAGTTTTTACAGGTCTGATTAGTTAGACTTTCCCTGTTTAACTTGATAAAGAGGGACTTCTTGAGGACCTTGGTGACCTCCTCCTCTCTCCATCAGGACAAGCGCAGACGCTACAGCATGATGCGCTCCAACGAGTCCGCCAGCTCGGTGTTCTACCACTCCCAGGATGAGGACCCAGCCAAGAGCGCCTCGGAATGTCCAGCCACGCAGAGGGACATGCATACCGGAGTTCTGTTTGATGGTTACCAGGACACCATGTCTGAGAGCAGTCCACTCGCTGCTGAGCACGACTCCATGGGTAACGCTGTGCAGTGTGCACACTTTGAAGGATGCATTCTTTGAAGGATGCATTTTTTTTACACAGTAATGCCATTGCTGGGAGTCAACGGGTTTGAACAGCTATGACATCCCACTGACATGTGATACTGAGAGCTAATGAGAGCTACAGACTCTATATTATGATGAATGCATTGAATTATTTTCTATCTCTCATGTCATGGATGTTCTGTACATCTGGATTGACTGGGTTTTGTGTCCGAACAGGAATGGACCCACAAACGTCACCAAGACGGCGGGCCTACAGCACAAACCAGATAACCGATTACAACCCAGCGAAGCGGGTGTACACCCCCAGTGACCCGAGCTCTGTGGTGGGGAAGAACCCTTTGAGGAGAGCCAAAATCCAGGAACTGATTAATCCGACAAACCCTGACCATGGAGCTCAGTGGAAATTAGACTATCAGGTCTGTTAACCCTGAGTGAACTTCTCATAACTGTCAGCAAAACTAATGATTGAAGTAAAATACATGCAAAACCCAAGAAATATCTATTGCTAAAGTAACAGTTTGACTAGATACATGTGCAGGATTGATCTGATAGAACCAGAAAACAGTAGGCTGGGTGAACCCTACCGGGACTTCCAGCGAATTTGGATTTCGCCCGGCAGCTCAGGCTGGAAACCTGCACATATATCTCTTCTGTTCTCTGCCAGAACCTTTGGCTCAAATCAGAAACTAGCTTATCCAAAAGACGCACCGGATCGTTGGTCTGATTGGTTGAAGGACTATCCAAGCCTACAGAGAGTTATTTGAACGATGCCCATTGATCACGCCTCTTGTGCAGTAGAAACAAAGCATAGCCTCCCCATACTAATGTTCAATCCTAAAAAACTGAGCTTAGTATGGTGATAGCCAGACTAAGAAAACAGCACGTTCACCTTTAACTTCATAATGTCATCATCATCATGTACGTGTATCTACTGTAATTAGGGTAAAAAAGAAAGGTGCAGACTGGAAATTAAGGTCTTGGTGTGCTTCACCAAGTTCCTAAAATAGTAATATTACTGTATTATGGCAAACACAACCCCCAAACACCTATTTCAATTTAGATGGCAATCTAATTTCATGGTGTGTCATGTTGTGTCTGTCTAACAGAATTATGAAACCAATCTTGATCCCTCCCTTTCCCGCTGTGGCAGCTAGAACCTCAAATAGCTAATCCAAAATGAGCCGTCAGGAAGAGAGACCTCCCTCACAAAGGATCAGGTTGCATGTACCCTGATGAGTGCCGTGCCGTGATGAGATCTCTAAATGCAAGGACACGTTTGTCACGATTCAAATGGTCCCTGGCTAGTCAGTCAGAAAAAAATACATTAGGAACTGTCAAAAAACGGCACAAGCATGGGCATTGCCATGGCAGCAAACATGCAGACAATGGGGTGACAGAAATAGGCGATCAGTCTTTTGATGTGCAACCCTTAATGACTGGTACAATCATTTCCTGCATTTTGGCTGAGGAGAGGGCCAATATATATGATAAATACCCAGTGTGCCTTTGGCTAACTAAAAGGCAAGCTCATGCACATCTCTCCGTCTCAGTCCTTATTAGCATCATTTTCTGAGGTAGCCGGCGAGAACAATCCAAGTCCATATTTATGGATTTCTTTCACGTCTCACGTAATGAGCCTTGTCACCAGCATGTAAGGGAGCCTGAAGTGAATCTCCCACAAAGAGAAAAATCCAATAGCTGCAATCAAACTACCATTAATCTCAATGGCTTTACCCCAGAGACACAGAGATGGGGGTAAATCAGAGGGAAATGTCAAATAAATCAGCCTTCAGGATTAAGGAAGCTGAGCTGGAGAGTTCCGTTTATCTCTGGATGTATGAAGGATGTATGAAGGTCTCCAGTAAGATGTACATTTACTGACAGTATAAAATGAAAAAGGCATTTGTTGTGGCCATCATGAGACTATGAATCTGTGTGTGTGGGTGGGTGGGGGGCGTTGTGTGTTTGTGTGTGTATGTGTGTGTGTGTGTGTGTGTGTGTGTGTGTGTGTGTGTGTGTGTGTGTGCATGTGCAAGTATGTGTGTGTGTGTGTGTGTGTGTGTGTGTGTGTGTGTGTGTGAGTGAACGTACCTCCAGTATCTTGTCTAAATTGCGCGACGTGTTCCTCCGCAGCCACAGCTGGCTAGCCTGTGTGCCACCGCCTCCAGGGGCCACACTGCTGGATGTGATCGCTCCTCATTACTGCAGCAGGAGCAGCAGCAGCAACAGCAGCAGGAGGAGGCGGCGGGGCGGACACTGGCAGAGCAGGACCTCACTCAGCCCTGTGGCAGACCCCAGCCAGTGGGCCGCAGCCCAACCCCAGCACCAGCCCCAGCCCCAGCCCCAGCCCCGGCCACAACGCCAACCCCAGCCCAGGTCTCCGGCCTGGAGAACGGATCCAGGTCCTCCTCGGAGAGCCCCTCTGTGGGAAGCACTGGAGAGGGAGGTCAGTCAGGCGCAGGAGAGCAGATGACAAGCAGATATCTAGCACTGATCATGTCATGCCCTGTAATAAATATGCCATATTATAGGCTTGGACTGTGGGTCCACTAGCTTTGCCTGGCCACTTATTTCTCAAACTACTAGTATAGGCCACTTCCCTGTGTCGGAGTGTGGGAACAAACAGTAGGATGAGAAAGCAGATGTTATCCAACAGGCTTTTGTTTTCTGTGAAGTCGCGGAGCCTTGACTGCATCCACAGCAGGTCCCCCCCGGCCGGCAGCCTAATGGAAAATCTAATTTAGATTCTCTGCCACATCAGATAATGGTGCCAGACCAATTGAAATGCATTCTGCGGCTAACGGCCATCTGTGTAGCATTACGCTCATCAGCGTAGCCGTGTCCTGTTAGCTGTGTTTGTTTTTCTCGCCGCTCATTTTAGACGGGTACGCACATCAGCTGTGTGAGGCGGAGACTCCCCAGGACCCCCACGTGGCCGGCGGCGGCGGCGGCAGCGCGGCCGGTCCAGGCCAGGGGGACTGCAAGGCGGTGGTGTCCGGGCTGCTGTGCGGCAAAGAGGTCAAGTGGGAGGTGCCCTTTGACATGGAGGAGTACCTGCAAGGTCGCGAGCGGGAAGAGAAAGTGCACGAGGACCTGTGGAACGAGACGTTCCATCACCTGGCGGCCCACTCCATCATTCAGGACTTTGAGCAGATGGCGGAGAGGGAGTGTGAGATTGAACACGGTAAGGACATTTACTGTAGAATGGGCTCAGCACCAGGGTTGGGTATTGAGAATCGAGAATCTGTCATTCAGAAAGACCATTGGTTAGCTAGCTCATTTAAAATATCCTAAACTTTTTTGACCCTGCGTCTTACAAGAATCGGAATCGAGAATCGTTAGGAACCGGAATCGAAACAAGGAATCGAAATCGGAATTGACACATGCTACATTCACATTCACTTGTCTCATTGTTTCCCTTGTTGAGATGCAGAAACATGGGCTGATCTTGAAGTAGCGTGACCGTAAGTGGTGCTGACGGTGTTGATCTGATCTCACAGGGTCTGGCCGCAGATACCAGCTGTATGCAATCCACACGAGCAAAGCCTGCAATATCCTGAGCAAATTCACAGCGTTTGTGCCCATAGACCTGGATACTAATGAATATTTACCGACCTCCATTGAGTACCTGAATGTGGGTGAGTCATACAATTGTGTTTTGCGCTACACAGCCTGCCAAGATCACAGTCCTTTGCAGAATATTACACACACATCAAAGACACCACGCAGAGATTAAAAAAGTGCTCTTGTTCTCCCGCTAATATGGTTATGCCTTGCTTAAGCTTTCTTCAGCAGTGTGTGTGTGTGTGAGCCTCATTGTTTACGCACACACAGAACACAGATCATGTTTGTATATCCACTGGATGTTTTCAGGCGAGGACTCAAAAGGCAGGGATGCACTGTTGTGCTCTAGATGAGTCTCTTTTAAACAGATGCGTCAAAACAAAAATATATCAGAAAAAGCAGGACAAGTTCACACTTATAGACATACAGTAAGTCTTTGCTGAAAAAGGTGTTTACTTTACAGGCGAGGACTCAAAGAAAGGATCCCAGTCGAGCTCCCGCTCAGGAAGCAGGAAGAAGCAGGGCTACTCCATTGGCCTGGGACGCTCTCAATCAGGCTGCATGTCAGAAGCGGAGGATGGCTTACAGGCTCCAGGTAAAGAGTTTTTTATTACAGTACATCCGCCAAGGAGGTTATGTTTTCATCTGGGTTTGTTTGCTTGTTTGTTTGTCTGTCTGTCTTTCTGTTTGTTTGTTTGTCTGTTCGCAAGATAACTCAAAAAGTTATGGATGGATTTCGATGACATTTTCAGGGAAGGTCTGAAATGAAGAAGAAACGTTTACATTTTGGGAGTGATCCGTATCACCATCTTGATCCAGAAGGCGGTTATGTTTTCGCTTGGTGGAGGTCTGCGCTCTCTGAGTGCTTTTCTTATTAATCCAGTTCAGTGTATGAAGCAACTTTTTGGTCTGTGGTGTTGTTGGTTAGACATGATGCTTTGGGGATAGCCACTAAATTGGAGGCCAGTTCCTCTGTCACTCTTCCTCTCTGAGTCACACTTCCTCTCTGAGTACACTTTTAAGTGCAGAATCACAAAAACACCAATGACAGTTACGCAGTTCCTGGCAACCTTGAATAGAAGGCTTACTCAGAACAGTCATTAAGCGGGCAGCACTATCAAGCAATTTCATCTTTGTGTTCTTTTTGGGAGGACACTGATAGTACATTATATTAGTGAATTTCCCGGATGAAGGAGACTGTTTGTACTGTTGTTGGCACAACAACAGTACAAAAGAACCAGACTGCATTTTTTTTCAGTGTCCAATTTGGCCCTGTCCTTTGTTTCATCTTGGGGAAGAAAATCTTCCCAAATGCAGCATTCACGGAAATTGCACATTACGAAAAACAAGGTGACAAATCGGCGATATACTTTTCACGCTCATCTCCTGAACGGCTTTGTCAGAGTCTGTGAGCTGAGGCATTCCTTAATCCCACCGTGAAGTCATTCACAAGCTGTAATGTTTCATAGCTAAATGTCAACAGTGTCACGGAGTTAGCAGAAATCTCTTGAGTGCGCAGCTACTTGCTCTTCTGTGTTTTATGTCTGGGTTGAGAGAGAGATATTAAATGGCAGTTATAAAAATGTTGAGGCAGCAACACTTCAGATTAATTTAACAGTGGCAGAGGTACAGTACATCATCAAAATGAGCTCGGAAATAAAACAGCAGTCTGTGCAGAGGCAGACAGTGCCAGTACACTTCCATGTATATTGTGACAATGCATCATATGGTGCTTTAATTTGATTGATTGGCAATCGGCAACTGGCATAGCAGAGATCAATGAGCAAAGCCAGCCATACATGATAAGAAATTAGGTAATAAGATGCATAAGATGCTCAGTGCTTCTTAGCGGGTCCCTTAAATGATCCTGATGTTGTTCATTGTTGGTTGGTTTGCTTGCATTGTGCACCAATAAAACCATGGTCCTACCGTATGTGTTTAAAGTTATTGCCTTGTCAGACTGTTTGTCTCTAGTGTAACCCCATCATCTGTATTCCTGTGTGTGTTTTTCTAGTCCCTGATGACGGCCCCTCCCCATGTGGAACTCCATCATCAACATCGGGATGGGAAACATACAGATTCACAGACGGTGACGTGCAGTATATTCTTCATCCATCACCCAATCTCCTTCACGTGCCACTGTTGTGACCCAGTGAATCACTAATTGATGTTGAATGTTTGAAAAATAAACAGCTCTACTGACTTGACTTGACTTGACTTGACACATGGCATTCACATGTGCAGACATAAGACATGTGGCCCGTGTGCATTGTCCCCGGTCTGTCCTGTGTGTGTGTGTGTGTGTGTGTGCTGGGTGAGTGTTTGTGGGCTGAATAGGCTGGGCATGAATGGAAGTGTACTGTAACCTGCTGGCTCTCTCTCCTCTCTTTCAGCCTCTCAGAGGAGTCCGTCCGTGACCTCGGAGCACTCGCAGAGATCCGTGGAGAGCCTCTTCTCCGCCAGGTGGGTGAGGGAGACATGAACAATCAGGTCACACACACACACACACACACACACACACACACACACACACGAATATCAATATACTTTCTCTCTCTCTCTCTCTCTCTCTCTGACACACACACATGAATACAAATATACTCTCTCTCTCTCTCTCTCTCTCTCTCTCTTTGTCACACTCGCACACACACACACACACACACACACACACACACACACAAATATACATAAATACATAATAAAGAAGGTCAGCAAAGTCCTCACAGGCAAGTCCTCATCAAAGTCCTCACAGATTCAGACTTGCACATACTGCAGACACAGACATACATGCACACACACACACACAATAGTATTGATACATTGTAGGCAATTCCTTAAAGCACAACAATCTCATGTGTAGGCTCTTGTTTATTCTTGTTTATATACATTACTTGCTAGAGAGCAGAGAACGGTGTCAAAAGACCTAGACTGAGGTGGTGTTTGTAACGTCAGCCTCTCAAGGAAAAGTACTGTATGTGGAATTCCTCTGTCTCCTGCCTCTGCAAAACACACCTGCCTCCCTTTTGTGTGTCTGGCACCATTCATGCAGCGTGTGTGTAATGGCTCCTTGGATTCCCTTTCACGTCTTTGTCTGGCCGTCCCTGAAAGCCTCGGTGGGGTTCACTTTTCTCCACCGCTGGCTGCGTGTGGCTGCCATCAACCTGAGGGTCACACGGTGTCACCAGTGGCTATTCACTGCACAACTGCCTGGGTCTGCGCTGTATTGGATTTGAATCGAGGGCTGTTGGTAACGCTTACAAGTACAGGGGCTTTTCTTCTTACTTTCGTGACTCAGAAGAGCCGCCGCGCCTGGTCTGACTGAGCCACTAGACCTGGTGTAATCATAGCCTTGGCTCCGTTCACACAGACTGTGGTGTTTTTGGAACTCTCTGTGTGTGTGTGCGTGTGTGTGTGTGTGTGTGTGTGTGTGTGTGAAATCTGCGTCTCCCCCCTAGGCTGAGCCTCACGCGGACCAGGCTGCTGACCAAGGCAGCGCGCGGCTTCATGAGCCGGAGCCAGAGCAAGACCAGCGAGTCAGCGGGTGACGGTGACAACGACAGCAAAGACTACATCCCCCTGGTGGGTCACTACCAAACAAACGTCACACAGACCAGAGACTATGTTAGAGAAAGACATCACAGTTGCCACTGCACACTTACGATTCCACATTTGCTTGATGTTTGATGTTGCAAAACTAAAAGTGAGAGTCAAACTTTTAAACACTCCACTTTCAAACACGTCACTGTCTAAGATCTGAAGATCACATTCAAGATACTTTTGTAATTTATTTTCTATTGAGACTAATTATCTGCGTAGGTGATTATTTCTGCAAAGAGGCCCTTTTGACTCTTGTTTCCTTTGATAGGTCTTACCACATGCAGTACAAACCGCCCCTGCTGGTGTATTTCTGCATCTAAGGCCATTCGCTTGTCTATTCTTAGCCCTGACGTCTATGTCAAGAAAGAACATGAACATTACAGAAGCACAGGCAGATAATTATTCACACCAAATAATATATGAGGTTTGGAACAAATAAAATAAATATGAAAAATATAAATAACTCTGATATAACCTGGAAAGATTGGCTAAATACAACACCAACACCATTACCACCAATAAGAATCTGCGTCTCATGCAATACAAGCTCAAAAATCAATGTTCGAAGACCGGAACAAGAGCTGGAAAAGCTGTGTGTGTGTGTGTAACACTGAAATTCTGGGAAATTGCACCTTTTAGCGCTGAAATGGAATGCCTCCCTAATAGTCATTATTGAAGGCCTAACCACTTAACGCATGGTCCGCCACTGATGTGCAGGGTGTGCCAACTTTTTTTATGAGATCGAGAAACCCCCTTAGAGACAAAAGTATGTATGAGTGTGCTTTAGGATCCTGTGAAGGAGAGGAATTCTGTTACTAGTAGGAATTGTACTCTGATTGGAGTATGAAATTGGAGTATGCTGGTTGTGGTTACATATGCGGCTACATATGTATGACTTTGTGATGGAAATAACTATATCTAAAAAGAAATCACATGAACAAGCAGTTGTGAGGAAGAAAACCCAATGCTGAACCACTTTACAGCATATCTCCTTAACTCTCTCAACTGATTAATTGACCTGCTATGTTTCATTAGAGTGACAGTGGGAGTGAAATTGGGACGTTTCCTTGATTGTTATTGTCCAATTCTAACTTTAGATCATGACAATTATGTCTGTGCTTTGTCCATATGTACCATATTCACCCAAAGCCATAGCATTTTGTAAAATACAAAACTATTGAATATCTCTTCCTTTGTAAATGTCCTGGAATCATTACTCTTAGACTGAGCTAGCAATTGATTACTTGACTGTAGAGTCTGATAATTACCTTCTGAACTTCTTCATCATGATTGTTTACTCTATTGAACTAAATTGAGGTAAGTCTGCTAGAATCAATAGCACCAATCAGTCACCAATCAATATAATAGCAGTGGATACGAGAAATAGTGTGTTGAACAAATATGTGTGTGTGTGTGTGTGTGTGTGTGTGTGTGTGTGTGTATTATATACAGTGAGGAGAATGTGTATTTGGTACCATGCTAAAGTTGCCTAAAAAGAGGAATATAAAATCATCATATGACAATTGATTTTAATGCCTTAATTCAAAAAATGAGTAAAAACCAAACCGCTAAGGACACCAATTTTCTTTGTGATTGAATAATGCATCGTAAATAAATAAATATTCTTCTTAAATGCTAGGTGGAAGGAAGTATTTGACCCCCTACTGTATGTAACCCTATGGGAATTTAGGGTTAACATAGGGGCAGGAAGAGTTTTATTTTTAAAGGCCATCTACAGTGCCTATAGAAAGTCATCATACCCTTTTGAAATAGTTACTTTTTTTGTCTTACAGCCTGAAATCAAAACCCATTTAAAAAAAAATCTTTTCCAGTTTTATTAACAAATTTAGCTGTACAACATCAAAATAATGAAAAAAAAGTAAACAGTTCTGAAAATTAATAAAAAATTAAAAACTAGAATAACAGGGTTGGAAAAGTCATCATACCCCTGACTTAATACTTTGTAAAGCTTCCTTTTGCTTTCATTACAGCCATCAATCTGTTTGGATATGTCTCTATTATAGCTTTGCACACCTAGATAGGGGAATATTTGCCCAATTTTCCGTACAGAAATGCTAAAATGTAGTCAAATTCTATAGGGAATGGTGATGGACTGCTCTCTTCAAGTCAATCCACATATTTTCTATAGGATTTAAGTCAGGGCTCTGACTTTGCCACTCAAGGATATACACCATCCTATCCTTAAGCCACTGCTTCGTTCTTTTGGCAGTATGTTTAGGATTATTGTCGTGTTGGAAGGCGAATGACCTCCCCATCCTCAGCTGTCTAGGAGAGGGACACAGGTTTTCCTTAAGAATGTGGGTGTACTTGGCAGCATCCATTTTCCCTTCTATCCTGACCAATTGCCCAGTTCCCGCTGAAAAGAAACATCCCCACAACATAATGTTGCCCCCACCATGCTTCACACTAGGTATGGTGTGTTTTGGGTGGTGTACTGTGTTGGTTTTCGCCAAACATTGCGCTTGGAGTTCAGTGCAAAAACACATCTGGAATATTCTGGTACCATGTGGAAAAAGCTTATATGGTCAGATGAGACTAAGATCGAACTTTTTGGAGACTAAGATTGAAATTTTTGGACTGAGCTCCAGGCGCTAACCAAACACAGTATACACACCAAAACACACCCAAAACACACCATACCTACTGTGAAGCATGGTGGGGGCAACATTATGCTTTGGGGATGTTTCTCTTCAGCGGGGACTGGGCAATTGGTCAGGATAGAAGGGAAAACGGATGCTGCCAAGTACACCAAAATTCTTGAGGAAAACCTGCGTCCCTCTCCTAAACAGCTGAGGATGGGGAGGTCATTTCGCCTTCCAACACGACAAAAATCCTAAACATACTGCCAAAAGAACAAAGCAGTGGCTTAAGGATAGGATGGTGAATATCCTTGAGTGGCAAAGTCAGAGCCCTGACTTAAATCCTATAGAAAATATGTGGATTGACTTGAAGAGAGCAGTCCATCGCCATTCCCCACAGAATTTGACTAAATTTTAACAATTCTGCACGGAAAATTGTAAATATTCCCCTGTCTAGGTGTGCAAAGTTATAATAGAGACATATCCAAACAGATTGATGGCTGTAATGAAAGCAAAAGGAAGCTTGACAAAGTATTAAGTCAGGGGTATGATGACTTTTCCAACCCTGTTATTCTAGTTTTTAATTTTTTATTAATTTTCAGAACTGTTGACTTTTTCTTCATTATTTTGATGTTGTACAGCTACATTTGTAAATAAAACTGGAAAAGATTTTTTTTCTAAATGGGTTTTGATTTCAGGCTGTAAGACAAAAAAAGTAACTATTTCAAAAGGGTATGATAACTTTCTATAGGCACTGTATTTCATGGATCCAGGATATTATGCATCCTGATAAAGTAAATTAGCCCCACATCATCGCTTACCCTTCACCATAGCTTGAGATTGGCATGGTGCTTTTTTCAGTAGGCCTTTTAGCCTGTTTGATTTGCATTGAGCTTAATGAGCATAAAACAGCCTAATAGATAAAAAATATACACACACACACACACATATATATATGGGTTAGTTGGCTCACAGTCCATTTCCACCCATGTGTGTGTGTTTACTTCCTGCTCTTTGTGTTCATGGCAGGTATCCTTACAGTTAGCCTGCGGGGCCTTTGCGCTGGACAGTGCTCTGTGTGAGACCATCGGCGTGCCCATGAACAAGCTGAAGTGGACGTCCCCCTTCAGCAGCCACCGCCACAGCCTGCCGCACCTCTCCCACTCCAGCGGCAGCCGGCGGGACGAGAGCCAGGACGACGCCGGCGGCAGCGGTGGCGGCAGTGGCAGCAGCAGCGGGATCAGCAGCAGCGGCGGCGGCGGCGTCCACCTCTCCCTGGACCCCGAGATGAAGCCAGACGCCGAGCTGAGCCTCAGCAGCCACAGCCCTTCAGCTCGGAGCCCTCGCAGCCCTCGCAGCCCCAGAAGCCCGCACAGCCCCCGCATCGACGCCGGCTCCCCCTTCCTCGCCGCCCACCCGTCCACCTCCTCCACCACCTCCTCCACCTCCTCCACCTCGCAGGAGCCTCCTCACTCGCCCGGCTCCTCGCTGATGGACAGCGGCCACGGCTCCTCCGAGGCGGCGGAGCGGGGGGGGACGACCCCCGACGCGCAGGGCCTGCTGCCCGAGAGCATGGTGTGGGCCACGGCGGTGGCCCTGGCCTGGCTGGAGCACAGCTCGGCCAGCTACTTCATCGAGTGGGAGCTGCTGGCCGCCAAGGCCAGCATGTGGCTCAGCGGCCAGAGCGTCCCCGAGGGCCGCGACCTCGCCGCCGTCAAGGCGGCCGCCAACCAGCTCTTCATCATCCTCAGGCACTGGGACGAGAACCTGCAGCTCAACATGCTGTGCTACAACCCCAAAAGTGTGTAGTGTAGCCGCCGGCGGGTGGAAAAAGTGAAGCGCTCTGGATGCCTCTGTCGAGCTGTGCTATGCCAACCACTGGGAGCTGCTTCTCTTTGCATGGGAAGGGGAGCGTGTGCTCCGCTATGCCAAGGTTTTTTTTTGGTTTTTCGAGGAATGCTAAAATGATGTCACATCCTGGAAGCCCTGAAGGTCGTTGTCGTTTGAGTCGCTAATATACTTTGATGTATAGTGGAACAGTGCAATGCAGTGGAATGTCAGTCAGTCAGTAAGTTGTGCATTGTGATTATCATATATGGGTTCAGCACACCAATCAGCCAGTCTCATCTCATTACTGAGCAAAGACGGACTCTTAACGGCATCATACAGTAATTAGCCATGTCTTCTGGAGGTACTGTAAGACTGACAAACCTGGAAGAGAATGTTTTCAGTTTGTACGAGTTTACTGTAGTCGCGTCCCTATTTTCCGTTATTACTTGCCTGTACAAGTGTATTCTATGTGTACTCATACTACTGTGAGAATAACTTGTTTACTGTAAGCAGTGGCAAGCAGATGTTTTGCTCTGACATGTAATTTGTAAACCTGTGAAGCGTATCTATATTCAACTTAAATGTAGCAAACCTTAATTGAATGTGTTATGCTTTACCTCTGTGAAACTTCAGTGCAAATGTAGTCTGTAGTTGCAATTACATCACTTTGACCCCCTCTAAATGCAGATCACAATATGAATGGAATGTGGCAGCTAATAACTTAATCAAATGCTTCAATATGGTAAAATTAAGGATCATACTACGTATTTGACTTAAGCAGTCATATATTTAGAGATTCTCAGATGACAAAATGACTTATCCTAATTAACCAGAGGCCATTTTGATTTCTATTCTAGAGTTTGCCCTATGATATGCTGGCTGTGCTCAGACCATAAGTGCCTGTCTTTTCTGACATTAAAACATGAAAGACTCAGTGGGCTGTTGCAATGTATGGCATGTTTCAACCGAAGCAAAATATCTGTGCAGTTTTAAAAGTTTGTTTGTGTTGTGTTTCCACGGTTTCTCAGTGCTTTCAATTGCTGGATGATGTCACTGTCTATTTTTCTAAGCTGAAAAAAAAAAATCTAAATCAAGGATGGGAACATGCACACATCTACAAATATCACAGATGTGTTCTGATCCCCATGACATCATTTTCTCTTCCTGTTTTGTATTTAAAAAATATTTGTTGATGTTCAAGTGTGTATTAGGAATGCTAAACTTCAATATGATTTCAGTGAATTCACAATTCTGTTTTAGTTTTACTTTATTGCTGTCACTTGCATGCACTTGTCAGAGTTTTGACACTCGGTGTTACTCAGGTATTGCTTTTGAATCAGCCTGATGGAGGACAGGGCCGACATATACGCAGCTGTCTGTGCTGTGAGACAGGAGTGTGGTGTTTTGTTTGGACTGGTCAGTGTGACACATGAGATAGACACCTAGACATCAGCCCTCCATGACCTGACATCTCATCTAACGTGACCATTTCGTCTCATTTTTATAGTGGCTTTCTTGTTCGGAGTGGACTCTGTTGGTGGTGAAGTGTGGCTGTTTATCTTGCTGTGCTTCTTTCTGGACATGCACTGTTTAACAGCTTTCTATTTCCTAGAGTCAGTTTGCAGATAGTTGTGCAATGATGATCTATGTAACTGCATGTAATAAAGTTCCAGTGCAGAATATCTGATGTACCACCTGATTATTTTCAGTTATTCAATTCTGCTCTCAGCACATTGCTAGGAGGCAGGTCACTATCCTGTTAAAAAAAAAATCTAATATTTAAAGAAAAAAAAAAAAAAGACCCTCATTTTCTATCATAGATTGTAAAGAAAAATGGCTCTGGAGTGTTATTTTAGTCAACTAGAGCAATTGAAAAGCAATACTTTTTGTAGCCAGTAGATGCTGCACCACACTGAAAATCCGAATGGGAAGGGCGGTGCCTACTTTTTGAGCCCAGTGTTTCTCATATGGCTGGTATGGAACATACAGTACAACACATGGCATCATGCCCTGCATGGGCAATACAACGGAGAGCCTTAAACCAAGCAGCATCACACAGCAATTCCTCTATTGCACCCTAGTGGTGTCAAAAAAGGAAAGGTAGCCACATGCCACATGATCAAGCCTGATGACTGCAGAATGAATGAAGAGGTTCTGTATGGTATACACTACAGGAGTCTTGTAAGACCCTTGTAAGCTGAGAAGGCTGGCCGACTGAGAAGGGTGAAGATCAAAGCATGATGCTGCTGTTGATGAGTGGTGTAAACAGAGACAGAGTGTGTGTGCGATACTCACACATGCAGACTACACACAAAGACACCGTGAGGCCGGTGTGTCAGGTCAGGATGAGCAGAGCAATCAGTGAGCAGTATTTGGTAAACCAAAAAAAGCAGTGCACTATACCAAACTGTCCTCCTTAAAATGTCTTCTTTTCTGAAAACAGAGTCTTACTACAGTATATGCTGCCTGCCTGCCTCATGTTGGATTGATATCATCAGTGGATGAGATCTCCTTAGTTCCTATGGACATTCCAAAATGAACAAGGACAAGTAAGAACAGGACAAGCACAGGTCATCAGCCAACCCAAGGAACCTCTGTGTACACACACAGTACTTTATTTGGCCTCGGCACACCTTCTCAACAATCAAGACAGCACCTGTGTGCCTCTCAGTCTCCCAGAGGGATGTGGGAGGGCAGGCTGTTTGTGCAACTATGAACTCATTATCAGGTAACATCAAAGAAAACAAGACGCTGAGGGTGGACAACTCTCATCAACTACAATCGTTTCTATGACAACATACCGCATTCTCTCTAGGAGATTCCTCCAGAAAGCAAGTCTACAGTTGTGAGGCGCAAAATGCTTTGAAACTGAGTCCTTTGTAGAGATAGCATAATAGAGCATAACTCAGGGCATGTGAGAGGCTTCTCTGAGAGCAAAGGCTGGTTGGAAGACTCCTCTCTCCTCTCACATTGTGGGGGAAAAAGCATTATCATGCATACTGTACAACAGTCATTTAATAATGATGAGTAACTGTAGCCTGGAAAACCAGCGCCAACTCCATTTAGGCTGGTTTATCAGGCTAGAGTAACAGAGTTTGCTCATTTGCCTTAATGTACTATACCGTCTACACAGTAAGGGTTGGGGTTATGTTAGACTTGTGATTAGGGTGAGGGAAAGCAGAAGACAATTGCGGTGTGCTACAATACACTGATAAACACTGTGTCACCATGCATTGGATCATAATGTCAATATCACAGGGAAAGTCTGTAAACATTTTACAAAGAACTTAATGTCACTGATTTTCATTTAAGAATGCAGTATAGTATTCTGCTATATAGTATGCTTCTGTTCTTATCTAGAATGCATATTTGCTATGCAATCAATTTGGAGCAGTAGAAATGATTATTAAAGATATGTATAGCATTACACTTTAGGGTCTAGATGTCATCACAATATACAGTATGTACTGTATTCCTTTGTGAAATCAGAGGGCCTTGAAATACTAGAAATGTCGAAGTCCAGGACAATAACCATTGATTATTTACCCCTTTATCATTCAGATCCAAAGGCACATACAGCACCATATCCATCGCATCATTTTCACTGCTCAATAAACCAGCCCTCCAGTCAAAGCTCTCTCTCTTCATCAAGGGGGTATCAGAGGGTGGCTTTGTGTTATAATAACTAGCAGGGCTGTGATCTGTGGGCAGGGGGATGGGAGGCTGACCCTCAGGACACTTGGCCGGGGCTTTCTAATGACGCCTTGCCGCGCTCACGTGCACACCTCCGGTGCACACCACCCGGAGCACACGGCACACAGGAGTCAAGAGACGCAGCTTTGCATAATTAAAAAAGGGTTTGATTAAAGGCCTGATCCGAGAGAGAGAAAGCTGCGCATGCAGAACGCTGGCCTGAATTAGTTCGCTCTCTCTCTCACACCTGGCACTGACAGCAGAGGCCGTCTAATTGGCCGCTGCTTTTGCTACTGCCGAACCGGTTTTTGAATTTAAGAATCTCCTGGGATTGGTTGAGAGTGAGGGTCACCATGGCAACGATGCAGGGGATGGCGATATGAAATTCCTTGCTTGTAATTAAAGCTGAACCATGTCCAGCTGAGGAGGCCACTCTCTCGGCGGTCAAAACCCCATGCTGTTAATAGCATTTGAGTTTGCAAAGGCTTGCCCAGACACCTTGTGCACCCAGTAAGGGGCACACACACAACATGCAAGACCCTAGAGAGATTAATCCGTATGCTGACCTGTAGGCTTCTAATCATATATAAGCATCCTTAAGAGTCCCTAAGAGGCAAATCCATATTACATATCTACTGTATAACTCAAGCTGTGCCTCAAGAGGAACGGATGTTATGAAAACTGATTAGTTGGATCTGAGTGAAATTATTATTGTGTGAATTGTTTCTTAATGCACAGCCTCTATACAGTAATCTACAATACAGTCCTTCTTAAACAATAAAAGCAATCTGTTGGCACATAACGTTGAAGGCTTGTTGAATTGTTGACTGTCCATAATGGGTCAGGTTAGTGAAGAGAAAACTACCTAAAATCTTTGAAAAATATTCTAAAAATGTTTTCTTTGCCATCCTCCTCGGATGATTTGCAGTTAGATAACTTCAGTCTGTGTTCCTGTATCATTCATTCAATTCAGCAGTACATTCAAAGGCATGCATGTTGGGATGTGACCGAAATTACAGATAAACTGGTAAAACAATGTAGGCCTACTACAAATGAACCGCCTGACAAGATTTCCTGTATGATTACCACTGAGTTGGCCATGTCCCATTATCCTACTGTACATGTCACAATCAAAGCATCTAATGAGTTACTTTTTGACTCAATCAGTCAGTAGTTTGTGTACTGTATACAGTGGATGTGTGTTTACTTTAACTGCTCTGATGTGACAGAATATCATAAGAATGCATCACAGGCTGTTGCTTGTGTACCCAGTACAAAAACATTTCATTTGTTATTGTTCTTAAGTTTCTAAGCAGGATATACTGTAGCCTATATAAAAAGTTCATATCAAACTACCTAGTGCTTGGCAGACTTCAGACAGCCTGGGGTTAACCATGCAAAAAAAAAAAAAAAAAAAAAAACAGTTCAAGGTTCTCTCCTCCTTCTACAGCTGTAGCCTACCCCTGTAAAACTGTTCCGACTGAACACATTTGCTCATTGCCATTGAGTAGCTTACACGTGTCTACATAGTATCAGTTAAGACGAGCATTGTTGAATTATCATCAAATATGATCAAAAATGTTGGTCTTCTCGTGTTTTTCATGGTGTGTTTGGCCCTAGCTCAGACTACGGATCCACCGGTAAGATGCACTGCTTAAAGATATTTTCTTTTTAATATAAACCTTTACTAGCATTTGAAGCATTTGCATTCCAAACAATCAATTGACCATGAATGCATTGATCTACAGTACACACAGAGTCCTTTGCTATGTAAAAGTGTATGAACATTTTCAGTTTTGAACCTGGGGACACACATTTCCTTCTTTCAAATACTGCGAAGAACATGGACATTTTTGGCTTAATGGATGATGAAAATGCTTCAGATGGGGTCTGACCTCTTTCAACTCCTATATTCTTAATTGTATGGTGCTGTATCGAGCTGTGGGGTTAATTGATAAGACATGGTGTTTTAATCTCTGGTGTGATAAGATCACCTGTAGCAAACCTCCAATTTCAACCCACTGGTGTAAATGCAAATGAACATTTTCTGTTCTAATAAACAAACTTTCTCTGAATTAACAGTTTTTTTTCTTCACCCTTCTCTTCTCTGTCTTCATAAGTCCGGGGACATACATTTCCTGCTTTCAAATAATGCGACTGATCAAGATAAATATGCCGACTTGGACAGTTTGACCGATGACGAGGTATGACTCATTACAAATACTATTTTGTCAATTGTATAGCGCTGTGTTGAGTGAGCTTAGTTTGGCATTTTGATTTGATGAAGCTCTTGTACGATACGATCACCTGTAACAAATTGGGTGAACATGTCTCTGGGTGCGCTGCACTTAATCCAAAGAATCCAATGGTACCTCGTTTTGACAATTGCGCATACAGTTAAAAAAAACAACAAAAAAACATGTTTATACACACCTCAGACTCACAAAGAAGTGCTAGAGGCACAGACGTGAGAATTGACGAAAAGAATCAGGGATTCCAAATCACTATAGCTATTTATAGACTGCCAGAGACTCCAAAGATGGGAGCCTTCACAACTTTTCTGCTTGGTCTCAAATTAAGAAAAAAAAACTTTGCTGACCTTCAGTTAAATATTTGAAATTTGTATTACACAGAATGCCTCTGAAAGAATGTGGTTACTATCTCAAACTCAGCAGGATAAGTATGTAGCTCTGGAATCCAAAAGTACAGTTGACTGTTTTGCTCATGCTACACTTACTCTCTTGTTTGTATGATGGAAGATGCCATGTGATGGAATATGCCTCTGCAAAGCGCTATTGACTCACATTGTCAAACAGTTGCCGACAAATGGCTCAGAACCTGAGGTAATGTTTTAAAAACTGTCATTTGTCATCTGTCCATCAGAGCTTTGCTAAGATATCTTTCGTCCTTCTCATCATTTGTCTAATGTTTCCTCTTGTCATGACAGGCTCATTTAAAAAGTGTGATACATGACGCCTGTGAAAAGATCAAAGTGCCGACAGATAAATGCACTGAATTTGTGAAAACTCTCCATAAGGTTAGTAATACAGTAGCTTCCTTCTCAATGGTCTCCTGCTGTCTTCAACCACTGCTCTCCAGTGTTCCAGAGTTAAAGTACTTCATATGATATTCATTTTCTTCTTGACTGAAACAGGTGGAACCTACCAAAGCTCCCAGTGGTGTGTAATACCACAGATGGTGCATTCATGGATACAGTGCTTGAAGTGGGCGCACAACACAGGAACAATGATATTGAGGAATTATACAGTAGGATATACTGTATCAGATATACTGAGGACAATTGGACATACAACCTTGTGTCCACACATTCATTTTCTATGCTGTTTGGCTGCATACTAAATACACAGACCACACACTTTTTGTTGATATCCCTGTAAAATGAAAAAAATAAAAAACAATGTGATTATCTAAAAAAATATTTCGCTGCAAAAAGGACATATTAACATGCAAACATAGAGACAAAGCTGGGACAGCTAGGGGCAACAAAAGGCTGGAGAAGTTGTTTAATGATAAAGATAATGATCAATATAAAAAGAGCATCCCAGAGGAAGAATCTCTCTGAAAGTAAAGATGTAGAGGTGTTCACTAATCTGTGCAAACCTGTGTGGGTAAATCATGAAGCAATAGTACAGTAATATGCCTCGTATGAAATTGGGAATTTCATCATCTACCGTGCATAATATACAAATATTCAGAGAAAATCCAGAAAAATCTTTTCAGGACTGAAAAACCGTATTGGATGGCTGTAGTCCTCTGGACCTCAGGTGCCGTGGCACTGCATCAAAACCAGACTGACTGAGTTAAAGTGGAAAACTGTTCTGTGGTTACAGACACATTAAAACCAGACCTGTGGACCGAGTTAAGGTGGAAAACTGTCCTGTGGTTACCGACACATCAAAATTTGCCGTTCTTTTTGGGAAATCAGTCAAGAGACGCAGCTTTTTACAAAAACATTTCATTTGTTATTGTTCTTAAGTTTCTAAGCAGGATATATATAAAAAGTTCATATCAAACTACCTAGTGCTTGGCAGACTTCAGACAGCCTGGGGTTAACCATGCAAAAAAAAGAGAAAAAACAGTTCAAGGTTCTCTCCTCCTTCTACAGCTGTAGCCTACCCCTGTAAAACTGTTCCGACTGAACAAATTTGCTCATTGCCATTGAGTAGCTTACACATGTCTACATAGTATCAGTTAAGACGAGCATCGTTGAATTATCATCAAATATGATCAAAAATGTTGGTCCTCTCGTGTTTTTCATGGTGTGTTTGGCCCTAGCTCAGACTAAGGATCCACCGGTAAGATGCACTGCTTAAAGATATTTTCTTTTTAATATAAACCTTTACTAGCATTTGAAGCATTTGCATTCCAAACAATCAATTGATCATGAATGCATTGATCTACAGTAAACACAGAGTCCTTTGCTATGTAAAAGTGTATGAACATTTTCTGTTTTGAACCTGGGGACACACATTTCCTTCTTTCAAATACTGCGAAGAACATGGACATTTTTGGCTTAATGGATGATGAAAATGCTTCAGATGGGGTCTGACCTCTTTCAACTCCTATTTTCTTAATTGTATGGTGCTGTATCGAGCTGTGGGGTTAATTGATAAGACATGGTGTTTTAATCTCTGGTGTGATAAGATCACCTGTAGCAAACCTCCAATTTCAACCCACTGGTGTAAATGCAAATGAACATTTTCTGTTCTAATAAACAAACTTTCTCTGAATTAACAGTTTTTTTTCTTCACCCTTCTCTTCTCTGTCTTCATAAGTCCGGGGACATACATTTCCTGCTTTCAAATAATGCGACTGATCAAGATAAATATGCCGACTTGGACAGTTTGACCGATGACGAGGTATGACTCATTACAAATACTATTTTGTCAATTGTATAGCGCTGTGTTGAGTGAGCTTAGTTTGGCATTTTGATTTGATGAAGCTCTTGTACGATACGATCACCTGTAACAAATTGGGTGAACATGTCTCTGGGTGCACTGCACTTAATCCAAAGAATCCAAAGGTACCTCGTTTTGACAATTGCGCATACAGTTAAAAAAAAAAAACAAAAAAAAAAACATGTTTATACACACCTCCAACTCACGAGGAAGTGCTAGAGGCACAGACATGAGAATTGACGAAAAGAATCAGGGATTCCAAATCACTATAGCTATTTATAGACTGCCAGAGACTCCAATGATGGGAGCCTTCACAACTTTTCTGCTTGGTCTCAAATTAAGAAAAAAAAAACTTTGCTGACCTTCAGTTAAATATTTGAAATTGTATTACACAGAATGCCTTTGAAAGAATGTGGTTACTATTTTAAACTCAGCAGGATAATATATCTCTGGAATCCAAAAGTACAGTTGACTGTTTTGCTCATGCTACACTTACTCTCTTGTTTGTATGATGGAAGATGCCATGTGATGGAATATGCCTCTGCAAAGCGCTATTGACTCACGTTGTCAAACAGTTGCCGACAAATGGCTCAGAACCTGAGGTAATGTTTTTAAAAACTGCCATCTGTCCATCAGAGCTTTGCTAAGATATCTTTCGTCCTTCTACATCATCATTTGTCTAATGTTTCCTCTTGTCATGACAGGCTCATTTAAAAAGTGTGATACATGACGCCTGTGAAAAGCTCAAAGTGCCGACAGATAAATGCACTGAATTTGTGAAAACTCTCCATAAGGTTAGTAATACAGTAGCTTCCTTCTCAATGGTCTCCTGCTGTCTTCAACCACTGCTCTTCAGTGTTCCAGAGTTAAAGTACTTCATATGATATTCATTTTCTTCTTGACTGAAACAGGTGGAACCTACCAAAGCTCCCAGTGGTGTGTAATACCACACAGATGGTGCATTCATGGATACAATGCTTGAAGTGGGCGCACAACACAGGAACAATGATATTGAGGAATTATACAGTAGAATATACTGTATCAGATATACTGAGGACAATTGGACATACAAACTTGTGTCCACACATTCATTTTCTATGCTGTTTGGCTGCATACTAAATACACAGACCACACACTTTTTGTTGATATCCCTGTAAAATGAAAAAAATAAAAACAATGTGATTATCTAAAAAAATATTTTGCTGCAAAAAGGACATATTAACATACAAACATAGAGACAAAGCTGGGACGGCTAGGGGCAACAAAAGGCTGGAGAAGTTGTTTAATGATAAAGATAATGATCAATATAAAAAGAGCATCCCAGAGGAAGAATCTCTCCGAAAGTTAAGATGTAGAGGTGTTCACTAATCTGTGCAAACCTGTGTGGGTAAATCATGAAGCAATAGTACAGTAATATGCCTCGTATAACATGAAATTGGGAATTTCATCATCTACCGTGCATAATATCATACAAATATTCAGAGAAAATCCAGAAAAATCTTTTCAGGACTGAAAAATCGTATTGGATGGCTGTAGTCCTCTGGACCTCAGGTGCCGTGGCACTGCATCAAAACCAGACTGACTGAGTTAAAGTGGAAAACTGTTCTGTGGTTACAGACACATTAAAACCAGACCTGGGGGCGCTGTGGCGCAGCAGGCTACAGCGTCTATACCATTTGCGGGTCCGAGTGCCCACGGGGACCCAGGTTCGAATCCCAATCCCACCCCATCTCTCTCTCCCACTTGTTTCCTGTCTACCTCTTCACTGTCCTATCATAATAAAGGCAAAAAGGCCAAAAAATATACTTAAAAAAAAAAAACAGACCTGTGGACCGAGTTAAGGTGGAAAACTGTCCTGTGGTTACCGACACATCAAAATTTGCCGTTCTTTTTGGGAAATCATCGACTTATCCCCATGGCTAAAGAGGGTTTGAATTATAGTGCCTAACCCTAGTGCAACTTATTATAGTGTGCAGTTCAAAACCCTGCATCTATGATGTGAGGTGCACTGCCTACAGTATATGGCATGGGCATCTCTGCACATCTGGCCAGGCACAATTCATTTTGAGTGATGTACACAGGTTTCAAGCGACATACCATGCCATCCAGACAATGTATTTTTCAGAGAAGACCTTGCATATTTCATGAAAACAATGGCAAAATGAATTCTGCACATATCACAACAGTATGGCTCAACTGAATAAGAGCCAGGAGCCTAGCTGTTTAGAGTCCAGACTCCACATCTGTCAAATTGTGAGTATATCACGGAAAGAAAAACATAATTAGGAAGACCCCAGACTGTTGAGTAGCTGAAATCCTGTATCAGGCAAGAATGAGACAACATTCCATTCTCAAAACTGGGAACTGCATGGTCTCCTCAGTTCTCAGTTGTGTTAGACGTGTTGCTGGCATCAAATTAAAAATATTGCATTTATTGTATTTCCCGAAATGCAATAACATTTCTCTCCTTCAAAAATTTTTATTTTGGCTTTGAACTACAGTATTCTCAGTTGAATAGACTTATTTGTTTTTAATTCACATTTTACACAGTGTCCCAACTTCTTCAGAATTGGGGTTGTATCCCTGTGGTCAAAAACAGAGTGTATTTACAAAAGTTTACCTACATTGCACTTTGCGCACAGTTGACAGAAGTTGCCAAACAAATCTCAGCTAACAGATAAACCTACGCTCTTCCGTGGCATATAAGTGCATATGAAAGTAGTTAAGGGGATGCATTTCTCGGAAGCCTCATTGAGCAACCATCGTGGAAACTAGGACAGAGAGTGGTAAAAATGACTGTCTGTTTGTTCAGAGCTTTCGGGAAACGGATCCCTACGGTAACCCTTGGTCAGCGATTTGTTCACTTTGTGATCTTTGCCTTTTACTGAAATCTTTTATCGTAAATTACTATAATTAATTTTGATTATAGCTCAAAGGGTAAGTAATATAATCATTCAAAATAGCAATGATATAATTAGTCTGAATTTCAGAGTATAATTGTTCGTTTCCCTCCACTATGTATTCAGTATTGGTCTGGAATCACACCTTTAACAGCAGAGGAATTTTAAAGGGCATCAAAACATCTCTCTGCAGTTTTGGTAAATTGATCATTTTCCTGTTCTCGGCCAATATGACCTATAAGGAAAATACAGAAGGTGTATCAGCAGTGACCTACACACTGTAATCTGTTAACTGGAATTGCCAACTTTTGAAAAAAAAAGCCCTCTGGGTGAAGAATGTTGACCTGCTATTCTGAGGCAACAGGCCAACAAAGCAAGCTGATTTGACGGCATACCCAGTGTTTTAAATAACTTGGTCTCTCAGCTCAAATGTACAGTACAAATCAGTGTTCCTGCTCAGGACTGTAAAAGAGCACTGTTATTGTACTTTAGCGGCCCATGTGAAATGAACAACCCACACACTGCAAGGGATTATAGCTGTCCGTGGTTCTGAAAGTTTCTTGGTTGGTTTGACTGTACATGAAGTTGCCAGTTTATGAACAACACTGAATTAAAACTGAGGCAATCCAACACACCAATCCTTAAATAAATGTTAAGCTCCATCAATGTTATAATAGGCCTAGCAAGTGTTTGCTTAAACTAATTTAAAAAGTTGTTGATTCAGCTGTGTTCTCATTTTGGAGGGTGTTCTTTGGCTGCTGTTGAATTGAATTGTGCTGTATTGTGCTGATTATTTCAACTACCCCATAATAGCCATCGCATTTGTGCTTAATTAAATACAGTTTAACATCACCACAAACTGAATCCTCTCATACAGTTGAATCACCGCCTCTCTTAAAAAATGATTATTTATAAAGTGAACAATCATTAGCAGTGAACAACCACTGGCAAATGGCTCAGAACCAGAGGTAGGCCTGTGTTAAAAACAGATTCAACTCGACTTGTGTCCCTGTTAAAATGTAACTTAAATCAGTGTATTTTATAAAGTGAGCAAATATTGAACAACAGGGGTGAAAGGGACATGTGTTTGAGACAGTTGCAACGGTTGATCTGTTGTAATATTAATAATAACCTACTGACTGAGAGAAAAGGGTGAGAGAATAGATAGATAATTTCTGAGAGAAACATCTGCAATCACAGAAATATACTGTATATGTTCTCTACTTTTGCTTACTAGGAGGATTCAACCAAAACATTGCTAGTGCTTAACGCTCTAACCTTACATTTGAGACCATCTCAAGGCTGAGTTATTTAATTGGTCAGTCTGAACCTGCCAAGAGACTTATACAGTAACTCCATATAGGCCTATCTAAAAGATTTGACGGATGTTCTGGAATTCCTGGATGTCTTAAAAGCTCTATGCAGCAAACTCCGCAGTTATACAAAAGAACGGATGAATCATACCCTTGATAGATGAATAATACATTTTGGGAATCTTTTTTACAGGACCCCATAATCATGAGTTATGTAGGCCACAGAATATTTTCCGTTTAAGTCTTGTTACCCCTCCTGATGATCTGACTCGTGATTCATGATACTGTAGCAGATTACTGAGTTTGCCCATATTGCCCTACAGTAGGTAGTCCTGTAGCCTACTCTTTGCCAGTGTTTCCTGTCTTGTCTTGGAGTTACTTGTTTTGATTAAGCTATATTTCGTTATTTTCTGAAATGCCTGTAGCCCTGGCAATTGGTCAGATTTGCTCCATGAATCTGCTTGTCAACTGTCACTAATATAATGTTAACACCAGCTTGCATATGACAGGGCACATATGAGCTAATTAGGTGCCTGTGCCTTGCAGCTGGAATCAATAAAGAGAGTTAATCTCACAACACATTTGAATAGGCAAAGAGACACATCATTACAAAGCTTACCAATGAACTACAAAGAGCGAGATCACAGTCTTGACATAGGTTACAACACAAAAACAATTATAGTCACATCGTCAGTCAATCATCCAGATAAATTGATAGGTTGATATGTGTTTAATTTAAGTGCCTCCTACAGACTGTGGGCAAGCAGGATTTGTGAGATAACTAGGACACAACTTCCTTTTATACAGTGCTGAGGTTTCCATAGCAACAGTTGTTGAACTTTTGTTTGTGATAAATCTTTAATCCCAGAGAGAGAGAGAGAGAGAGAGAGAGAGAAAGAGTGAGAGATGAAAAACAATGAGCAGTGCGAACCATGTATTATAAAACACTGAAACCACCCAGTTTATTCTTCTCACTGTCTTACATTCAACATCTGTCTGGATGGGAAATGGGATGTTGATAGGCAACAGCTTGATACTAGCCAACCTGGAGAGCAAACAAATGCAACAAAAGGACCTTTAGATAAACCTTTTCCTTGTGTCTTTGAGGGGGGCAAAGACACCCTCTCCTGCAGCCCTTGAAAATAATTACAATTTAAAAAACTAACACTCAGCATGGGAGGCTACCTGAAGCACTTGAATAATTGAGGCCTTGCTTTGATGATGAGCCTATAGGATGTGTGTGAAGACAAGAGCTTGGTCACGAGCATCCCGAGCACAGATCGCTCTCCAAACCGACATGGGGGAGCACATCTGTTTCCATGGCAGCCAACCCTACCAGCACTTTCATGTCCATGGAGCCGCGGGAACAAGCAACTAAATGGATGCATGCCACGCTCGCCGTATATTTATGTCAGTGCGAGCACTACAGCCGATATTCATGTGCTACCAGAAGCATTGATCACAAGGGACTGGTCCAGCATGAGACAAGGCAATCCTGACTTTTGATCCTGACGCACAGTATCCTTTCATATTTGTTGTAAACCTCTTGTAAAACCAGATCTCGTGATTACATGACAAGCACTGATCAGCATACCCACAAGTAGGCAAATGAAAAAGAACAGTCTTCATTATGTGATTTAAAAAAAAAATCAAATACTTCCAATACTAATATACTACGATCAAATACTTTCCAATCAAATCAAAGATTGCCATTGATGGGACCGAACCTAGATGAAGTCGGATCACAGGTCACAGGTCCTGAAAATTGTTATATGGTATATAGTAAAATGATCTGGCATGAACTATTGAACTGTTAGGGCGTCGGATAGTATTGAATGCAGATGCTAATTCCGAGACAGAAAATTGAGCAGCAATTGAGTAGCTTTATCCAACATCTATTCGGGGAAGGGTTTGAACATACAATGCAACTGGCCCTTTACCCTCTCTGAAATTTGGTGACCCTGTTATGTAAGCCCAATGTATGCACTTGTGCTACACCTCCTGAATGTGTTCTTGGATCAGATGCAAATTACCTAGGGGGATAGGTAGGGGAGGATCTTCCAAAAGAACTCGCATCTATGGCTGCTGTTCATTATACAACGCATACAGCAATGCAGTAAAGTTGCAGTAAATTGTGAAGAGGTAGGCCAAAAGTGGAGTTAGATCCTGGAACCCAGTCAAATATCTGTAAGGTGAGGTGAGGTAACACTGACAATGCTTTGGTTGCTATATGACCCTTTAGCCTTTCACTGAACTGCATAACAATACCTACACATGGCAGGCAGATGGGGTAATGGAGACTCATTGCATGGGCAGACTACAGAGTAATCCATGTGAGCCTAGATGCATATTGCCACATGCACATACACTAACACCATGAAGAGGTGGCATATTTGTTAGCCTAATACTGTAGTTGAGGTATCTTTACCAGTAATCAGATCCTCTGTTTACACAACACATAGCCTACAGTCGAAATATTTGTTTAATTATTATGCAAAGCCACATACATGTATTGAACAGCAGTGTTTACCAGCTTGAACCCAGAATATGACTTGCAGTTGCATGCAGCTTCAGAATTGTAGATTATTATTGTTGGCATACCAGTGATAGTTTTTGTCTGTGGCAAAAAGACCAACTTGCAGTAGGTCAATATCCTCTGATTCTGGTGCCACCAGCATAACCGTGGTGTAAAACCTTGTGTTGAAACATTTTGCAGGAAGACATTACATAATGGGAAGACATTTACTGATAAATACATGGTCTATACTTGTACAGGCTATCCACCCACTACAGATATTGGCAGCACGATTTCAGCATTGCAGCAGGAGCAGGGTGTGCTCAGCTGAAACAGATCAGTGAAAAGCTTCACCTTTATTTGTAGCACCTTTCTCATAGTTATCTCCTGAAATGGAGAAAGCGTAGAATCAAAGATAAACACTGGCGGCATGACAAATGACTATACTATATAAAGCAAGAGTTCTAGCTGGTTCATTACTGACAAAATCATGAGTGGCCCTAGACTTTTGATACATTTTCTGTTGTCGATTCTGAGGATAGCTACCAGGGTCAGCTGATTTTTTTTTTTTTTTTTAATCTGTTATGAACACATGAATGAGCATTTTCATTTTCTTTTTTTCATTCATTCCAGACTGGTGTACAAACAGATGTCTGAAGTTGTTGTGTGGAGAACAAGTGTGTAATTGAGTTGCAGAGCTGAGCAGAGCTGCACTCACCCAAGTAGCTGTCAGCGTTGCTTTTGAGTCCATAAGATGATAACAAGAGAGCTGAAAGCCGTTGGGTCATTTTCACTTGATTACCCTCCTCATCTGTGAAGCTGACTGAAAGTGTCCTCTACTCAGTAGCTTCCACTCGTCAGTGGTGAGGACGGAGAGCCTTTGGCTCATATTATGACTGCAGTATATTCCTCAGTCATGTTGGAATCGTTCAGTTTATTGGAGATGTTTTGAATGCCATAGTTCATCTGTCAAACCTCTGTTAGCATTAAACAGGACCACACAGAGACAGTAGACTCACAACATGATTGCTTCATGCCACGAATCGCAAAAGGGGGAAATCCACTATGCGTTTCGGTAAAAAAGTATGTCATATGCAGTATCCAGGCCTACTGTATAATATTCCCAAGCAGCTGCTTTGTCGAGGATAAAGGATTTCACTAGTGCCTCATTGACTTTCAGCTCAGTGAATATTATTAGTTTTAGGAAATCCGAGGGTATACCCACACTTAAAACAGCTGGATTTGAAAACACCCGTTCAAGCATTTCCGGAAGTGTGATATGGCAAACATGGAAACGAGCATGATGGTATATGACAGTGATGTAGTAAGCTGATGCTGAGGTGAAAGTTCCTATAAATATGAGTGACCAGACCAAATTATGAAAAAAACAGATGAGCTTTGATGTTTGGGAATTTCTTTGAAGTAAGGTATCACTTGTTAAGGTCAAACAACAACATTGATGAGGCAGTTACTTGCTTGCTGTTAAAATAATAAACAGAGGCTTGTGTGATTTGAGAGCTTTCACAATCTTTATTAAATCAAAAGGAATGAGCAGTCCATATTTTCATATTTTAATGCCATAATTTCAATTGCAGATAGCCCTGTTAAGTGCAACATAAACAGTTTGTGAAGACATTGTTGAGGTCATTCAAGTACAAACAAATAAAATCAGTACATCAGATTCAGTGCCATACCGTTAGGATATCAGGCCTGCCTCATGCAAAAAGCTGATAGTAAGAAAGTACCCTGAAAGAAGCAATAGCCAGGCTTATAGAACATCACGAGCACAGGAACACAAAGGAAAGTCTGCCGGCACAGGGAAGTATTTGGCACAGATGTGATACCGCCCCTGTTCAATAGAATATAGGCCATACATCACATTGAAAAGTGCTTGAACTAATACAAGTATCCAAACGGACTGATTCATAAATATATCCATTTTATAAAAATACACATCTTACTTTGAAGAATGAGCAGGCAATGTACTGTATGTATAGCCTATGTCATGACAAAAACACATACATTAGCAACATAAAAAATGGTTAGTTTAAAAAGGGAGTTCTCCTTTATTTGTCTCTCTATAAAAACAGATTTCCATTTCTGCAACACTGCCAAAAAGGATACAAAAGGTAATAAATTTGATAATTCAAAGAGGAAATAGACCTACACACCATTTTCCATAGTACACAAAACGGTCATTTTTTAGATTTATGGTTGATAAACAAAGTGCTTGGTTTCAGAAAGCAACAAGAGTTGAATGTGTGCTTATGAAGTGCAGGCGATTCTCCCCCACGTGTCTGCTGTACATTATCATCACAGACCAGTAAGAATTTCATCATAACAGCCGAAAAGGAGAAAGGTGAAGGATGACTTTCCATTCCCTCTTTTCAAGTCTGCTTCGACTCTGCACCGTTGTGTTAGCGAAGACAACCCACACTGCGGTTTCAAAGTGCTTTCGCCAACCGTGGGATGATATATTTTCACTGCACTCCTCTACGGCTGACTTTCGAGTCTTATTCTCCTGGAGGCGCTTTTTCGTTTGTATTTTTCAGGACTTCATCAATCTGGTCGTCTTCAATGACAACTGAAAAAAGACAGAGTCAAGTTTATATATCTAGGTATGATCTTTGTGCCACTGTAAATGCAAAATGAAACATTTGTAAAATCTGTTAAATAAATAAATAAAAATAACAATCTGACACCACTTCCCAACAGACTAATAGGCTATCATACAAGGCAATAAGTCCTTAGAGCTAATATGTTTAATCGCACTCTCAATACGTCTACGACTGAGGGAAGACCGACCAAAACAAGCAGCAATTTGAAGGTGATAATGGGCAGAACTTGATGCCTTGAATTACAATAGCCCTTTTCTTGATCATTTGCCATTTTCAGGCGACTAATTTATTCACCGGTCCATCAAAGCGCACTTCAAGAAAGCAATCGTTAAGGCAAGATATGAAAAATGATCTCACCTCGTTTACTTCTTCCAATCTGTCCAAGTTTTGGGGGTCTTTTATTCTGCGACGTACCAAATAAGTTATTGGTATTCTGCAAACGACAGGTGATGGAGAGCTGATCCACATCTCCATCATCGCCATAATGAGTGATATTCTCTTCGTTGTAGGGTAACACTTCTGACATGGTGTTTTCAAACCAGTCACCAATGATCGATTAAAAATGGGAATTTGCTGAGGGGGGCGAGCCGCGTGCACGACCACCATGATGTGACCGCGCGTCGAGGCGATCACGACCGATGGCAAAAATAAAAATGCGTAACCTGCGCAGGCCCGTTACGCTTCCTCATATGAAGTTTTAAGAAAGAGTTGCATGAACATGTACTGAGCTTCCGACATTTGAAAATATTCTTCCTGAAAATCTGATGCAGAAAAATACGCACTGCTTACAAACTGGTGCGTATAGAAATGATGGAGATAAATACGCATGCAACTCTTCTCTTGGGTTCATTTGGTGCATTGTGTAGACTACCTGCCAGTTATGCTGGAAAGTTGGCGTGACTTCCTCCTTAAGCATGAGCAAGAAACATGGTTTGCATGGATGTGCGTTTCAGTTTCTTCAGTTTTAAACATTATCTCTTTGAATGCAAGGTAACATAGGCAGCTTGACGCTTATTCTATTCCTTAATACCCATGCCAAACGTCTGCATTCAGGGCCATTTCTTCACCATCGCTCCAGCAATTATATCACAATTGTGTCGTCTATTTTCGCTGAATAGCGTTAGTGACCATTTTAACCCTGACATTCATCCACAAATATCACACCCACTTAAATACCCATACAACAACTGCACAACGTGCTGATGTGTTTCGGCCTTCATTTCTACTTTCTTTGAATATGGCGGACACTTCCCTCTGCTGGACACTATTAAAATCACTTGTAGTAGCCACTGAATGCTTTGAAGTCAAACTTCAATTTTATTATTGACAATAAAACTCTCATGGAAAAACAATAAATGTAGAGCTGGATTAGAATGTTCAAATAATAACAACGATTTCATCTTCAATGAAATGCAACCAATACCCAGCGTTCAGAACTTTTAAGGTTTAAGAAAACACCTGACTGTACTTTCAGCCAAATCAAATTCAATATAGAACCAGCTGATTTATTACCATTTACCAAAAAACACAAATCAACCTCAACAGATTGATTTTGATATGACACATGATACTTTATAAATTAAGGCTGCAACCTCATTTAATAGACAAACGTATTCTTTATGCATTACACAAAGAAAAGCACAGCTCACATAAAACCTGACAGAGCAATTTCATCACTCACAGTCTAAGTATCTAGAGACTGTTATCCACACTATGGGCTCTTCTCTTTCGTCATTTTATCTATTCACCCTTCCTTCCTTCCTTCCTCGGTCCTTCGGCTCATTCCCACTGATCTATAAAAGAATGATGGGGTGGCAACAATGGCATAGTCTATCCAGTGTTCTTTATAGATCAGTGGAAACGAGCCGGAGAACCGAGGATCGAGGACCGAGGACCAAGGAGAGCGGTTGAAAAGGGGCCTATTCCTCCATGTTCCTTTGGTTCTTTCAGCTGTTGTAAAGGGGAACCACCCTGTCGATGACTGCCCGGCATATGGGGCACTTCTTGGGCAGAGGGAGGGCCTGGTAGCAGGGCTCGCACGTGCAGACGTGGCCGCACTCCAGGAAGACGCAGGTCCGCTGGGCGCTCAGGCACACGCTGCAGGCGCCGGCCGCCACGGCGGACTCGTCCATCTCCAGCTCGCGCATGCGCCGCCGCTGCTCCTCCTTGAACTCCTCGAGGGCGCCGCGCTCCTGCCGCCGCCGCCGCCGCTGCGTCCACTGCCGCCACAGGATGTAGAAGAGCGTGACGCAGGCGGCCAGGCCGCACAGGCCCGCCAGCAGCCTCCAGAAACGGGCGCTGCTCTCCTGCTTGCCCAGCAGCGAGGCGTAGTCTTGCCGCGACAGGAAGTAGCGCAGGCCCTGCTTGGGCGGCTGCAGCTTGACCAGGTTGTTCTCCAGCACCAGCTCACCCACGCCGGTGACGCACTCGCCCAGACGCAGCATCTCCTCCGTCTCGCGGATGCCCTTGGGCCGCTCGCCGCTGATGAAGTGGCTGATCATGTTGCTCAGGGACTGCACGGTGGGGTGGAAGGTCTCGTAGGTGGTCTCCAGGTTGAGCTCGGACGCTTCCAGGGGCCGCACGACGCGCACCGACGCCATCACGGAGTCGTCGTGGGAGCAGAGGTCAAAGGGGACTGTGTTGGTGCGCTGGTGGATGATCTTCTCACGATCATTCCTAATAAAGGAGATCAGAAAGAGCTCAGGAAAGGTTCAGATGGTTATAAAGTAATAAGAAGTGTAGGTTGAGCACTCTACCAGCATAGAACACCATCGATCAATATCAATACATTTCCTACTTCTTATTGTAGGGACCAATATAAAGGCTACCCAGCCTAACTCTATTCAGAGTGCTTAAATTACTATGTTACAGTAGAAAACTAAGTTACCACAGATGAGTTGTACGATTCCACACCATCTTCTTCTCACGAAGAGTGAGTCTCTCAATAACTCCTTTGGTGTTGTCAACAAACTGACTGTTGAGTGTCTCTTTCACAGACCTCACCACCCCTAAAAAACAGCAACACTGCATCAAAATGAAGGCATGAGAATCTGCCTTTTCAACGTAGATGAGCACCTCATTACTTGATTTTCATCATGGTTTTCATGTGGGTGTAGCAACATCTACCAGCTGATGGTAATCCATTACCTTCTATGACAGCGTATGGTACACATTTCCCTGGAGCCTTGCTGAGAATGCTTCTCAGATCCTGGTCTATTGAAATTTTCTTGGCTTCCTGCAATATTCAGTTTATGGTGAAGTTTGAAAACTGGATACAACAAACAACAATAGTGGACACAGCATGGTAAACTTGCCTTCTGAACTCAAAACTCACCTTCAGGCTATTCGCAGTGGCTGCCTTCTTCTGATAGACTGAGTACAGCACTGCTGTAACGGCTGAACTGGTAGCCAGCAGAATTATTTGTGCGGTGGATGGCCTCCCATTAGACTCCATCCCTCATTTGTCCAGACTTACAGGGAGGGCACCTCTATGTCGCACCTATAAGAAATGGTAGAATGCTATTGAATGTTGTTACTCGCCTTGTTGCTGTCTTCTGTGTCATATGCTTTAACAGGGTATTAGCCTGGGCTACAAGTTCACGGCAAGGTCCACAATAAGCTAACTGTCACCTCCGTTTTCAAGCACTGAAGTAATGAAACAGGTAAGGTTAGCAAGCGATAGTAGTTGGAAAAGTCTAACTTCTCTGTGTTATGGCGTAGTTTGTACAAAATAACAATGTAGAACACGACTTAGCAGCAGCTAGCTTGTCAACCTGCAGAGCAAGTAGGCTAGACATTTTCACAGCTGTACGTAAAAGAGTAGACTAAGTGTTACTTCGTCGAAGCCCAGCATGAAAATAATTGAGAAAATGTAAAAAGTTGTAATATTCTAAGACAACAATGTAGCTACAAATACAAGTAACAGTTACCTGATTTCTTATAGTGTCAAGGACCCAGATGGGGAGTTTGCAGTTAGCTTGACAGACAGTGCCGTTCAGGGAAGTGTCGAAAGCAACATTAAGGCAACTATTTTAAGGCGTTTTGTCACATGCGAATTTATAGACTTGATATCAAAACACACAATGCTAGATATGGACAAAAAAAGACAGCTCTTCGAAGCTAATGTTAACCATTAACCGACTACCTGTCTATATCCTACTTCCGGTGTACCTTTGGCAAACAAACAGCAGATGGCAGTGTTTTGCTGCGTTGAGATTGGCGTTTGTGGTCGCAACACCAAAACGGCCCAGGCTACAATTTCATCAGCTAAGAGTTTTTTTCGGGTGTTTTTTTTTTTTACCAGCGTATTTCATCTGCTGTTTGAATTGGGTTTATCAACTCAAGCAACATCATGAGTAGGTCTACATAACTCATTTGCCTCTCTTTTGTTTCTCTGCCATTTTCATTCTCTTGCTTTCTCTCAGACACAATGCACTCACACAGGCTACACATCGACTTCCACACCACACACAAACACACAAGAGAAGGCCTATTCATGAGACCCACACATAAATGATCAAAATTGATTGAGGTGATTTAGAGGTGAATTAGAGGTCATGATGCAATCTAACAACAGTAGAACCCATGTGATGAATGCAAAATAGCGATATTGAGCGGAAAATGCTAATTTTATCTTGCACTTTAACTCTGTGTTGTTAGGCCTGCTGTGTTTACATTGCACACATCATTTTTGTTGTGGTTTAATAACTGCAATTTGTTTTTAGGAAATGTTACCCATTTTCACCAGGCTACTTCTGGGAGCTAACCTTGGGTCTGTCTAAATTAAATCAGTCCAAGATGATTCCAGTTGGTTCCAAAAAAACCTACGCAAGCAGAGAAATGCCCTAGGTTGGTAGGCATTAGATTACAGTACAACCTGAGAGTTTCTTTAAAGTGCTTCTGCCTAGGGGCCTTAGTTCTTTGCTGTTGGAACCTCTCTCAGATGCATCACATAGGCCTACTAGCTGTTCATAGGGATGGATACTAAGATGATACCACCATGTAATTTACTTAGCCGACCAAAGGGTTCAGAGGACACATAATCAATTTCACTTTCACATCACAACAGTGGTAAACTCTGGGTGACCTCCTCTGTCTTGCCACGACAAGCATCTACACAGCGTACAGCCTTGCACTTTGTGATTGTGAACGGTCATACCATTCACTGACAAGGGAGCTACTATTCATTTGAATGTTTGAGAGCAGGTGAGAGGTTAAATTATGTGTTGTGGTGCCTGTAAAGCGTCATTTACTTGTAATGGCGCAAAGGTATGAACAGTGTGCCGCCATGAACCCATTCCATTTCTGCAGATATTTCACATTTATGATGTGTCACAGGTGCAAGAAGACAACCTCACATCTCATTGGTTACCCAACACAATGCAGAAATAAAATATTCGTATTTAGTTTCTGATTTCATAATAGCCTACATTTTGATCATTTTTCCCCATTCATCAGTCCAAATTATTTATGATTTCTCCAAAATTACAATCTAATTCCATCTCATACACCAAAGGGTTTAATGCAATGTATAAGCATCCTGATGCAATTAGAACAAGTACTGTAATTTGGGGAAATCACAAGCTGTACTGTTAATTAATGTGCTTTTTATTATTTGCAAATTAAACCATTGTTTAATGGGGCCATTTGGAGGTTTATTTTTTATTTTTATTTTTTTCATTTTGGGTATCTTCAAGGGAGTGCATGGCATTCAAGATGCATCCCTAAAATCATAAATCATTCGTCATAAATCATTATTCATTTCTTTATATTGCACCAGGCTATGGCATTTACCTTATTGAAATGATGGATGCATCAAAGTGTTTTGCCACATTTAAGTAATGAGAACATGGTGCGATCGAGCCTCAGAAAAGAGGTGCCGTGTCTTTCGGCACAAAGACTGACTCACGTGGAGTAGAACATGCCCCAGGCCTTCACATCAACATTACCGACTTTAGTGGAGGTATAAGTGACTAACATGAAAGGTACATGGACACAGCTGCCTTCTTGAACTAGATATTCCACACAGCGGTACAACGTATATGAGAGCATAATGGTGTTACCACCTCCTAGGCAAGTTAGATAGATAGATAGATAGATAGATAGATAGATAGATAGATACTTTATTGATCCCCAAGGGGAAATTCAAGGTAAAGATAAAGATAAAGATAAAGCAGACACACAGATTTAATGCAATAACATGTCTTATACATTTCTTATATAGGCCTACTTTGTGGAAAAGTTTTATGGCAGCTGTAATGTATGACAGCTGTAATGTTTGTAATGACAGCTTCAAGACATGCCTTGTATAATGAAACTAATCAGTCAAAGTATTCAGGTGTGATTTTTGGCCCATTCTTATAAACGGGAGTCGAGCACGCTGATAATCCAACGAAATTCCCAGGCTACCTACTCGCTTTCATGTCAGCAGCACTCTTAGTCTTGACTGAGGCTTCAGGGACTGAGGTTTACCAACGTTCCACACACACAGTTAAACAAACTGGCATCTGTTCCATCTCCACCTCCAAGCCTACTGTTGGTATAGTATTTTTAGGGTGATGTACAGTGCCATCTCTCCTCCAAACATTCTGTGTAGTATGACATCCAAAAAGTCAACTTTTGCTCTTGCCTGTTTTGCAACAAAAAGGTTGCAAAGGTCTTGGGAGAGCTCTTTGCTTTTGCCCATCATGAAATGTTTCTTGTGTGTGTGTGTGAGTGAGAGAGATAGAGAGAGTGTACGTGTTTATAAATGTAAACTACTGCTCTCAAACTGATTTAATGCACTGAATCACATGGGCACATCACATGCAGTAGAACTTCATGAAACCTGTTGTGCATTAAGAGGTTATCAGATCCTACTTGTCAAATTCTGTGCGGTTCACACCTCCTTGCCACAAGATATCATCGATTGAAGTGTCCAATTTGTGCATTTATATCTTTCACTTGGTGGTGCTACATCACAAATGAGCAGTAATGGGCATTCTCACAAATATTTCGTAATCTTGGGGAATTATCCTGTACAAAACCAAATAGCTAGCGGCTAGGTTGTATCTTTGCAAAAACCTCTCTGTTTTTGTGCCCCCAAAGCATCTCCCTGTCGGCAGCGCACTCACTTGTCATTGTAAACAGGTACAGTAGGCACACCCTGGCCAGATGGAGAGGGAGGCTTTGGGAGAGGCGAGGAGAGCTGGGTAGCAGCTGTGCTCAACTAGAGCTAGATGGAGTAAATTGCTGGAGGCATGTGCAAGATAGCTGCAGATGCGCTGCCTAACAAAGCAGCACTTCTCATGGCTCTCAGTATCGTAGTAGACGTCATAGGTGTGTAGAACACAGCTACACATAGACACACACCTGTTTATTCTCCCTTCTCCACCAAATAGAAATCAGAGGGACAAATGTCCTCTAATGGGACTGAAATTGCATGTACTGGAGGAAATGGGAACGCTGGGTGTGCTGGAATGAATCAGAAAAAGTGTAATGGATTCTGGAGAAAGCAAGAGGGAGAGCCACTGGTTTGTATAATGAGTGTCTGACATTTTTTTTTCACAAGAGAAATATGATATATACAAAATATACAATCTAGCCTACCTCTGTTGTGGGACATAATGGTTTGGTTCAAACTCATATTTTTGCTTCTTCATGAAAACAGCTTTTGGAAGTTTCTTGGAGTGAATATGATACATACAAGTTAGCCTTTCAGATGCAATTAAATCACATTTGAATTTCTGAGTGCTCCTTTGTTCATTCTCACCACACTAAATGTAAACTCATCCAGTGAACGTTATCTCTCACAATCGCTTTTGACAGCTCTGAGGTCACAGAAGTGCGTCTGCCAGTGTCACGCCTTACTCTGACATCAAGCCATTTGAGGTAAAATGGAGATAGGCTGATGGTCAAGTGTTTAATTATGGTCCTGCAAAATTGTATGGGATAATCAGAGAGGCGATCATCTTGATTTTAAGCTGCTTACTGTACAAAGATGAGGAAACATTTATGTTTGAAGTCAAATATGTATAAATGAAAGCTTTTCATTACAGCTGCCCCATGAGACATCCATGGAAAAATGAACCATAAAATTTGCATCGCATAGAAATCCACGAACATCTAAATACTTTCTCAAAGTCTGAAATGGACTGATTTGAATGCATTATACAACAGATGTGCTGCTCGTTCACAGCCTGCCTGCACAAATTGTTATATTTGGAAAAAGAAGAGATTCTCACTCTCTAAGTCTCTGACATTGTCTGTTGCCATGCAAGACAGGACAAGCTCACAGTGTCATTTTAACAGCAGTACAATAATTCCTTTAATGTTGTATTGTATTCAATAATATGATTGTTTTTTAAAGATTATGCCAAAGAGAATATGTCATGAAATATTGTTCATGTAGAATAATTCAATTCAATTCAATTCAATTCAGTATTATTTATATAAAATTGTCTGACTTTGAAATTGTCCCACTTTTACAGAGCCCAGTGCCTGATCTACTGATATGAGCTATAGTGCTGTGTCAGAGAATGGTAAAAGTTTCATGGGCAGATAGATAAAAGTATCAACCTTTATTATCTGGATATCTAATTATGGAATTGTATGGATACGGAATAATATCAAAACATATTCACTGAACCAGTTGACTGATCATTTATTCTTTATGAATAGTGGACCTTGCAGATTCCGTTTCAAATGAAAGAACTTAATGTCAGCCTGTTATTTGAAAAAGATAAATATCCTGCCACATCCTTAAACCTCCTTATTATTCACGGGGAAAATGTATGCAACCAATCAGAGAAGCGTCTCTGGCACTTAAAGATATTACAATCAAGCCGTTTATTGAGGGGCACACTATAAACTTGGACTGCTGCCCTTGAGGAGGGCTGGACAAAAAAAGGCAGCAGATGAAAGATGGAGTCATTTGGTACAAGGGCTTTCATTCCCCCCTCTCTCTGGGGACGTTTAGTGGCTAGCCATATTTGCATTCAGCCTCTTACATAACAGCCCACGCTGATGAGGCTGAGGGTTCTAGACGTGTACCATGCTCATGAGACATTCAGGGGGGGATCGAACAGAGCAACAAGCACGGAGGCGTCACTAAAGGGGATTGTCTCTCATTCCCCCCTGAATGATTAAGCAAATATTGTGAGATGTCAACTAAGTTTTTTCCTACAGGTCAGCTTCTTCTCATTCATTTACATTGTCCCATATGCCACAGCTCAGGTGAATGTGTCTGTTCTTCTATACATGTGTGCACTCTCCTATGATCAATGCTGGGCTGGTCAACATCATAAATCAGCAGCAGCTCTCAAATCACTCCACATGTGCAGAGGATCGGGGGAATGTTCTGGTCCACACTCATCAGGGAGAAGAGAAGAGGTGGCCTGTCCATCAACAAAACCAAGGCATTACGAAATTGTCTATATTAACATTTTTAAATGTCACTGTCAGCTTTACTTATCAATGTGGTATTAACAAGAATGTTCAGCATATTTCATTTTTTTGGCAGCAATGGTTAAAAAGATTCTATCAATTTCGTTATACAATTATTTTGTCCAGCATCTCACTGTGGCAAGTAATGGCATCTCACCATAGTGGGGGACCGGGGTTATCTGAGCAGGAGGCAGAGAAATGCACTCTCCTCTGTCATCTGGCACTACTCATTCTTTATAGGAAGCATTGCTTTGCCACTGCCCTCCTCTGTGGCTATAAATCAAGCATCTAGCAGACAGGCCTTTGCTGCTGAGCCCTGTGCATTGATTACAATGTCTGGGATAAGCTTAGCATGATGAAGAGAGAACCAAATTCAATTAGCTTGCCTAGCCAGCAATATGGAAAGCAAATATATTGCATGCCGATCAAAGGACCGGTTTGCAGAACGAATTGTAAGTAACACAACAAAAGAAATCCTTTTTTTCAAAGGCGAGGGTTTAGATAACAGTAATTGGATTGATTCAAAAGTGCTCCGTTTTCTCCCGATGCTGCATGCAAAAAGGAAAGTGCTGATAACGCTAGACAAAAGGAGGGCAAACCGAACTTGTGGCTGTGCTCACTACCACACACCCCAAATCTGAAAAAAAGGCATGTTGTTCAGAAGAGACAGTTATTGTCAGAATTTGCAGTCTGCAATCCAGGGGGGGGATATTTCTGCATTTCCTCTCTAGTGGCAGTCTACTGGAAACGTCTAATGAGAAGAAGAAACAAACAGTCATTATGCAGTTTAATGGCTGTCTTCATCGTTCCACAGGGGCGCCACTAATTAGCTGGGAGGGCGTACATAGTACAGTACATCTACCCAATTCTCCGACCAAATAAACTATGAAAATGCATCAAAGCTTCGCTCATCCATGTGTTATACATGCCTGTTACCACAGATTTCCATCATTATACAACTCAAGTGCATGAAGATCCCTAATTGGGCCACGTTGTCACTTGTCATGGTTATTGTTCCGAATAGAAATTACATAATGTGTGGCTGTCATATGAAAATGTAATGATCAGCCCCATCACTTCTTTCAGATTTGAGCTGTAGCTGTTTGAGGCTGCTTAGAAAGCCAATCATGGCTGAGACACTCATTTGGGGACTTGAGAAATTGTAGCCTAGAAGCCTGGATGTTGCTGAAATTCATGCGAATTTCTGGAAGCTGCCTTACTTTGACACAACTTTCAATCAAGTTTGTATTGATTAATTTCCATTAACGGGGTGGTGTGTGTGTGTGTGTGTGTGTGTGTGTGTGTGTGTGTGCGTGCCTGCGTGCGTGCGTGCGCGCGCGCGCGTGTGTGTGTGTGTGTGTTGGAGGGGGGGGGGGGTATATATATAGTATGTATCTGTACTTGAAGTAACTTGAGGTACTTGAGGTATCTGCTGTCTCTTATATTGGCATGTGTCCTAATGTTACTTGAGTATGGAGTGGGGTGGGTATAAGAGGCCCGTTGAGTCTTGTAGCCGTGGGCCTTCATCAACACACTGACAAAGAGAGATGCCCACTCAACAAGCCCAGCTCAGGACATCTTTCTTGTTGTTGCTGCTATTAAGTATTGTTAACTATCAGTATAGTGGTTGTAATGCACTCTGTTGACATGTAATAGCCGAAATGGTTGTGAATGAGTATGCTTGAGTAAGTAAGAATACCTACTGAGTGGTTTGGTTGCAATGGGAGGTCCCTAACTTGTAGCATAAAAATTAAAGACATGTTGGGCATCTAAAAAAATCTGTGCTTTCTGAACAAACACATGTTGCAGAAAAGATAGCAACTGCTCATTTATTGCTCATTCAGTAGGAACAAAATTGCCACAGAAAAAGTCATTTGTCCGTGTGCTGTCATGTTGCATTTGCAGTGGGGCTGCACCTGTGACCACATCAGCCTCAGGAACCATTAGCTCCTGAAGATAAGGCACAGAGAGCCCCAATCAGCACAACGGCAGAAAATGAATGGTGACTAATACGAATGCAGAAGGCCTCTCGTTTGGCCCGGAGTCGATTCCTTGTCTGATACCTCCTTAAGTCATTTATCAGCTCTCCTCTCAGGCCATGATAACTCTCCCTCCCATGATCAGTCAGTGCGCACACAGGAACATCCATCTCAGTAAAGGCCAGCTTGACATGGATGACTTCAGCACTGCAAGGCCCATGTTAATCTTCGGTGGCATATAGGCAACTGCCTCCAATTACAGCGCTGTGTTCTCTCATTAGGAATGTGCCGTCTCAAATGGACTAGCGTTTTAACAGGTCGCAATAGAGAGGCAAAGAGCTCTCAGAGGAGCCATATATCCCTAACAGAGGTTAAATAAGGAACACACTGTTCAGCTATTTTTTCTGTGTTGTTGTTTGTTGCTAGTGTTGTTGTTTGTGGTTTGATACTCCTTCAAATATATAATGTAGCTTCATATTAATGGACGCCCTGATATATTCCCCATGCCCTCCGAGGAGCCGGTGCTGTTGAAAAGAGCACTCTCTTTCCCATCCAAAAAGTTCAAATGTCACTTAATGCTCTTGGCTATATATTTCATGCTCAGAGCCTCTAGTATTTTTGGGTCACTAAGTGAAGCTAAATCTAAGAATACTTGAATAGCTGAGTTGTATTGAGTATGATGTGAACATGAAAGAAAATGGAGCCATGCAGGATTTTGTGATAAGTGGACCGTACTAAAACAACTATTTTCGGTTGCTCCATTCCAGGACTCCGTACAGCATGCTTGCAATATGAGAAATGGCATTTTGTAAAATAACTCTTGGATGCAGAGCCTGTACATCATATTTTGAGTTGGCCCCTTTATACATCAATTGTATCAGCATTTCACACAGATTGAGCGGAAATGTTCAGAGCTGTGCATATTTTTCTTCCTTGCCTCATCAGACACTGTAAGAATAAAAAAAAATGATGATCTGTTAGAAGTGGGGCAAGCCTTCAGGTTTCCAAACACTTGAGCTTCAGAAAACATAATTGCATAACAAACTGAGACTACCTCCGTTTAATATGGGCAAACACTCCATTACAGTGTGGATGTGTGCTCACATGTATCTAATGACATGTTCTGTATCGGCCGTCATGTTACCGCTCCAGTAATGGACGTTCAGGTGGCAACAATAGATAAGAATGAGTGTCTCTGTTCGAGTCAGCACCTCATATGGAGACTTCATCTCGCGGTGACAAATGCACTCTCCGTCTCAGAGCTGGCCCATGAGGCTGATAGATGCTCGGTTCACGGTGATTCATGGGTGTTGCTCCCCTCGCTATTCTCTCTCCCAAAATGGCCCACAGTCAGTCAGGTGCAAACCAGAGGCTAAACATAGAGGGTTTCATTACAATATCTGAACTTGGTGTTATTTTAAGATGTTTGCTTTATGATGTGATGAATTAGGGGAGAGCTATGGGCTGCATTCTTTGTGAGTAGAGGAAAATTCTGTCAGCACCCTAAATCAAATAGTAATTGCAGAATTTTTCCAAGGACGTTCTTGCCAGATTTGGGTGTACTATAGCCTGAGGTTACGACTATATTCAGCTTTTTACTGTAAGCTCAGTTGTCAGAACTCTGTGCTGCTCTACTTGAGGGTTATTCGAGTTTTGTTATTGAATTGCTGTTTCATCTCAATGAATTAATATTAGTTAATTTATTGTAATCCATACTTTATATAATTTGATCCCTGGAATCTCTTTTAATGAATAGAATTCATATGCATGCTGATAGCGAGCAATAACCTCTCATCTTGCCTGCAAAGAATAATTCAGTGTGTTTTCTAGCAGCAATGCCTTGAGTCCACAAAGTTAGTGTAGATGGAACTGTATCTCAGCCTCACAGCATCACAGCCACATTTACTTCAAGGAAACTTTATTATTTTAAAATGTATACAGACCCCAAAAAGAACAGCTCATTTCATAATATTTTAGAAAAACCCCAGGAGCACACTGACAGATGAAAATAAAACTATGAAATGCTCTCAATTTACTGTCAAATGGTTTGCTTTGGAGATGAAAACTCGTGGGCAGGGAGAAATAAAAGGGACGGAGGGATGAAAGAGTTAAGCAAAGGATGCTCAAGCACCAGGCTGTGTTCCAAGCACTGCTCCGCTCTCAGTGATGCAGCCAGACGGTAGAGAAGAAGAGAGAGAGGGAGGGAGGGAGAGCAAGCAGAGAGGGAGAGAGAGAGAGAGAGAGAGAGAGAAAGGAGGAGGAGGATGTAGAGAGGAAGGAGGAGCGAGTGGTGGAACTGACTGGCTCAGGCTCACCGCTCTCTCAGTCTCTCTCCAGTGCGTGGCAGAATTTCCTCTCTCTGCTCTGTCTCTCCCTCTCCCCAATTCACACATACACACACACACACGCACGTGCACGCACGCACACGCACACACACACACACACACACACACACACACACACACTTCTTCTCTTTCACTCTCTCTCATTAGCTTGCACAGGGAGAGGGGCTTGATGCCTGCTCCGCCGCTGGCTTGCCGTAGCCATGCTGCCCTGGAGAAGGAGCAAGTTTGTGCTGGTGAAGGACGAGGAGAAGAGCAAGCCCAAGAGCCTGGGCGCCGGACTGACCTACCACTCGCTCCTGTCCTCGCTGCTGCACGCCTGCCCTGACCTGCGACCCGACTGCCCCTTCCACTGGCTGGCCAGCGTCTTCCAGAGCAAGCGGCAGAAGGTGGAGCTCAACCGCGAGGAGCCGGCGTACGGCGTGCGCTACCTGGGCAGCGCCGTCACCATCCTGGCCAAGGGCGAGGCCTGCGTGCAGGAGGCCGTGGCCAAGATCTGGCAGCACAGCGGCTACGGCGAGCAGAGCCTCAAGCTCAAGCTGAGCGTGGGGCCGCACGGCATCCGCATGGGCGCCGACGCCAGCGGCCGCAAGAAGCCCAGCCACCTGTTCTCGCTCAGCCGCATCACCTACTGCGCCGCCGAGGCCCACCGGCCCAAGATCTTCGCCTGGATCTACCGGCACCAGGTGAAGAACAAGGCGGTGGTGCTGCGCTGCCACGCCGTGCTGCTGGCCAAGGCGGAGAAGACGCGCGCGCTGGCCCTCAGCCTGCTGCAGAACGCCTCGTCCTCCTTCAGCGAGTTCAAGCGGCTCAAGCGGCAGAGCGACTTCCGCCACTGCCGCCAGCAGCTGCTGGGCGAGGGCATGGTGCCCGTGGCGCCCCGGCGGCGCTTGCTCAACGGCCAGTGCCACTACCAGCCGCCCGCCGACAAGCCCAGCAGCGCCACGCGCCTCTGCTCCATCACCGAGGAGGAGGAGGAGGAAGAGGAGGAAGAGGAGGACGAGGAGGAGGTGGAGGACAGTGAGCAGGAAGGAGAGGACGGAGAGGAGGAGGAGGAAGAGGAGGAGGAGGTGGTGGACGATGATGATGAAGATGGGAAAGCTGTGGAGAGGGAGACGGGGAGAGGTGTGATGGTAAGGGGGTCAGCGCGGCTGTCCGAGAGGGACGTGCGGAAAATCGTTAGCGGACTGGGCGAGTGCACCATCAGCTGCTCGGAGGACGGCCAGATCACCATCAGCACACTCCTGTGACGGCCAGAGAGAGCGCCGGACCGGATGACCTCGCTCCCCGCTCCACTCGTCCACAGGAGCCGCGCTGAGAAGAAGAAGAAAACAAAAAAACACACACACACACACACATTCCGTGCCTCCTCGGATCTCCCCTGGTTCCACGACTTCACTGTGTTGTTGGGATACGAGAGTGTGAGGAATACAAAGATGAGGCGAAAAAGTGTCCTGGCTGTTTCACGCCCGTCACCTGCCGTCTGAGGCGTACAGGCTTTCGAAGGAGAGAGTTCAAGTCGGACATGACATATAGCACAATAACAGAGGATAAGGAGAGAGTCACTTGAAGACGACAGGGCACCCTGTATCCCTCTGAGCCAAGCTACCACTGCACACGAACTGAAGAAGAGCAAAAAAGATTTGTTCCACTGTGGTGTTTGTATTTTTATGGTAGAGTGAGTATTTAAGATAAGCTCTAATTTTTTGATAGATTGGCAACATTTTTGACGAGGAGAATTTGTACAAAAACAGAAAGATGTACATTTTATTTTCTGATGTATTGCGTAAGCCCTCTGTAATTTTCCACAGCTGACCTTTCCGTGTGCACTTTGGTCTTTTAAGAGACATTTAATATGCTTTTACAGTTCCCGTGAAATGGACTAATGAATTATACCATCATTTAGGAAATGAGCCATTGAGTCGACATATTTATTGCCATCATTTCTTAGAGGGGATCTCCCCTCCCATGCATGACAGCAGAAGACATCACCACTGACATTTATGAGAACTTTAATATCATAAATGTATGATATCCCTGTGATACATCCACGATTGAAACCATGGCTACTGTACAGGACAGGGGTGCACATTTTTCTACACTTTTGTCTGGAGGTTGAAAAGCTTTGCAGTGTTTTGAGAAAATACCTGTAAATATCTATGTGTGCATACATGTTTTCAGACTCTATCTAGAAGGCTAAGAGGTTACATTTGAAGAACATGTAAACTGTGATCACAGCCTGTATTTCTAGTCTTCTTGTGACACCGGATGACACCATTTAATTCTTTGGACATGACCATTTAATAAACTGTCCTCACTTGTTTTTTTTCTCTCCGTGCACCTTTGTTTCCGTGAGTACTAAGAATTCTGCATGTTTGTTTGCACCGCACGGCTGAAATCCTAGGGTGCAGTGATTAGTCATGTTTTTTTATACCTGATTTCATACAGGCAGAATGATCTGCATGAATGCCTCAGTGGCAAAGCTGATAAACACATTACCAGATGGGTGTCCTGTGTCGCTGAAGGAGAGACCGTGCTATTGGGCACTCAGCTTTTTTTTCGCCGGAGCAAGGCAATTAATTGGCTGATTGGATTGTTGAGGAAATGAACATAAAATACATGCTTAGGCAACAGCAAGAGCTCTCACCGTAATGAGACATCAACAAGAAAAGCCCTCCAAGTTTCAGTGGGTCAGTTCCGGCAAAGCCTATTATCACAGCCTCAGTTACATAAGGGCCAATTCATGGCAATTCTTCTGTTGATATAGTTTAATGCATGCTATCTGAAGTGTTGCATAAGTTTTCACCGAACGTTGTCTGCTTGTGGATTTTTTTCCAAGGGAGTGCTAGCTGTCAGTATTTCAGGGAACACAGACAGTTCGATTCACTGAGCATTGAATTATTTAGATGGATCGCACTAGAGGGAGTTTGGAGAAATCAATTGCCGTCGATCCATTTCACAAATAATTGTCTAGTAAAGTCAAGGATTACACAACATTTTTAAGAGACAGTGTTGCCACTCTTGATGACAAACCCTCTCTAACTCTAATTCAGGGGAGAAATATTATGTTAATATGCAGAGGAGGCATGTAGTACTTACTGCCAGAACACCATGTTCCCATTTCACTGGGAAACCATCTCCCTGCCACAGGGCAACCACAGACAAGTATTCAACCATTCTAGCCACATGCATATTTAATAAAAATACATTTTGAACCAAGAGGCAGGACGATATGAAACAAATGTTTAATGTAGAACAAACTAGATAAATCAAATTAGCACAACAGACACACAAAAACACTTTTTCAGCCAAGGTCCAGATGAGTGTAGGGTAGACACAGTAAGGCAAGCAGCCCCCCTTTCACTCACACACACACACACACACACACACACACACACACACACACACACACACACACACACACACACACACACACGCACACACACACACACATGTGCACTCGGAGGCTTTGCATCAATCAGTATTATCAATGCCAGCCTAAAGAAATTTGAATTCTATAAACAGAATAGTGGGATTTTCTATTGAGGACTTGAAATGCACTACACCTCTGTCTAAGACACATACACACACACACACACACACACACACACACACACACACACACACACACACACACACACGCACACACACGCGCACACACACACACACACACACACACACACACACACACACACACACACACACACACACACACACACACACACATCCACCCACACACACACCCCCCCCACAAAAAAACACACAGAAAGAAAGAAAGAGAGAAAAAGAGAAAGAGTGACACAGCAGGAGCGTACCTGTCACCTGCTCTCAGACGAACAAAGTAATGCGTCAGCAGCGGTGATGCCACTGATGCCGATGCTGCTGGACTCAGGCGAGGCTGCTTCAGAGCCAGCGTTAATCAGCCCCGACGCTGCCAGAGAGAGGAACAAGGTGTGCTGGGCCAGGACACCATGGATCAATGAGCCATCCTTCAGGAGGGAGGTGTGTGAGTTTGGTGGAAATATGGAGTGGGATGTTGCACTACACCTTGCATGTGCAATCTCTCATGCTCCGGTGTGATTGTGATTGTGTGTACAATTTGTATTCACAGGAAGACCTCAGGTGTGTTAGTGCTAGATTTAGCCTTATTGGGTTTTAACACACAATGTGCTGAAAACCAATCCCCAGGCTTAATACATTGTTCATAACTGCCAGATCTTTGTTCGACAAAAAAAAACAAATGTTGTTCTTTGCAAAAAAAAGAAAAACAGCAATTCTCCTAATAGACATAAGAGGTCCAGACATAATGTCAGAGCCATCAAAGACAAAAAAAAAGAGTGTATGGAAAATGCATCACCATCAGAAAAATTAACTACACGTCATGCATGGGATCCATTTGGCAAATTGTATCCCTGAAAAGCAGAAGACGCACCTGGCAAAAGTGTCTAATAAAATATCCTCCGTTCCACGGTTATGCAACAGTCATAAATAAAGCAAGAGATCCCTGCCATGCCTAAACCCACAGAGTAATGAAATCTCCAGTAAAAAAAGCCTGTGATTAACACAACAGAGCAAATGTTCCGCAGGAGCAGCACGTCCCTGGAGAACCGGCTCTCTGTTATGGCTGACGGAGAAAGAACAAGCTCTATTTGCTGAATATTATATTGCTGCTCAAGAAAAATCAAAGCCGCTAAGCCTGTGCCGGTATAGAGCTGGGGCTGCACGGCTGAAAGAGAGCGTGAACCTTTGACGACGGGTTCATCTCCTCCGGGGATAGGACCAGTGGGTCATCCAGCGTATGAGCGTTCCCCTCCCGGGGAGGCAGTGACGCCTTCATGAAATATTAAACACACGAGAAGTAATTTATCGAGAGGAAACCTCTTGCATGCCAGAAATGAGCTTCTGCAAAGCAAACATGACAACTCAGGATCCCACTTCATATAGTAGGCTTCCTCATTACAGAATACTTACGTAAGTAATGAGCTCCATTGTATACTTCTCAAGTAAGCACATATAAACAGTGTACATCACCACAACCCACCTTCCAGTGCACCCTTACAGATACTCAAACATGTACCAATGTAAAAGGAAAAATACGTAATACCTATTGATATAATGGGAACCATGTCTGTAAATACTATGCTCTACTATGTGTCAACACAGAACAACACTAATTTAAATGATAAACAATAAAAAGAGTTAAACCATTTTACTTATACAGCAGTTGATACTAGACGCTGTATTGACAATGGTTAAAGTCACAGACATCCTGCAAGATATAAAGACGGCAAAAATAAAATCATATATAACATGAACATGAACTTGAATTGGCAAAGAATAATTTCCAATGTTATCATCCATCATCCTCTAAATGAGCTACAATGAAGCCCATCCTCTAACTGACATTCAAATCATCCACCCTAACAAGTGCAGAAACTTCAGCACATTTAACATTTGCCTCATGCCTCAACTTCAAAGATCAGTGAATCCCGTCGTTAGTAGGAAATGTATGAAATCAATATTCAACACAGTTTTAAAAGCTAATGCCTTCTACTGCCTAGTAATTGAAACGAATGTCATCTTGGTCACTTCTGATATATGATTACACATGCAGAGTGCTTGAAATGTATTCCCATTTAGTGCACTGATTCCATCAGAGGCTTTTCATTTTGTGATGTTATCCAGTCTGTCCTTTGATGTATACGTTTGATTATTCAGTTAATGTATTGGATTAACTTGTTTCAATTATTCCAATATAACTTATCATTTATAGTTCCTAACTTCCTGCTGTGGCTTGTGCTATTTATTACATATCATTAGGTGATGATCAGGAATATTGATAATTAAATACATTAATCTATCCAATCAGCTTGGAAAACAGACAGCAATTACTGTATATTCTTTTTACATCAACATTTCTTTTCGACTTACCATGATATTCAAGGCACTTGTGGTTTGTGTTAAAAGCAATGCACTCTTGTTACAAAGTCAGCCTTTGACCACCGTAATGAAGAACAGAATGAGGGGAACCATTCTTCCTATTGGCTGTTCTAATGATTGGACTCATCTGCCCAGGGGAATGAATCCATCCTGGGCCTCCAGAGTCCGCCCAATAACGGAGGGGATTTGTCATTAACGTCTTGGGTCGGGGCAGGACGACTGCAGTCTCCCCAGCCTTCACTCCGAAGGGAAAATTCCCTATTCTCTTTGATGCGGCTGCTCCGATCCAGGGCATTTTTTAATAAGCAGCGGTGTAAAAGAGAGAGCTGAGTCCCTTTTGGAGAATGTTGTTTGGAGAGTGCCCTTTGAAGAAAGAGCAAAGAAGCTTCTATCTCTCACACACACTCTCTCACACACACACACACACACACTCTGTCTCTCTCTCTCTCTCTCTCTCTCTCTCTCTCTCTCTCTCTCTTTCTCTGGACTGTTCACAGAGACAGCAGGGAAGCAATCAAGCCCAGCATCCATCTTTCCCCAAAGCCCACATTACCTGGAGGAGGAGGAGGGGAAAACATGAAGAGGGGTCACTTACTGTGGACATGTGTCTATACATACAGTACATGTGCACGCGCACACACACACGCACACACACGTACACACACACACACACACACACACACACACACACACACACACACACACACACATTCAAATTATGCCTGGATCTGCACAGATTTTTTGACATTTACACACACACACACACACATACTGTAGGTGCACACAAAGACACACACAACACACACAGACACACACAACACACACAGACACACACACAGACACACACACACACACACACACACACACACACACACACACACACACACACACACACACACACACACACACACACACACACACACACACACACACACACACACACACACACACTGTATCCTTTAGGCACACATACTTACTGTGCCACTTATAATTTTGTGCAACCAGGATGCCTGGATCTATGATGGCTTTTTTTGTATTTTTACTCACATACACAAATATAAGTGCACACATACTGTATGCACATACACAAAAACAGGCATGGGCACACACACACACACACACACACACACACACACACACACACTCACACTGTATCCTTTAGGCACGTATACTTTCTGTGCCACTTATAATTTTGTGCTGGATGATGGCTTTTTTATTTTTTATTTTTACTCACATAAGTGCACACATATGCACATACAGAAAAACAGGCGTGGACACACAGACACACACAGACACACACACACACACACACACACACACACACACACACACACACATACAAACACACACACACAAACACACAAACAACACACACACACACACACACACACACACACACACACACACACACACACACACACACACACAGACACACACACACACACACACAAAGACAGACAAACATCCAAGTGAAAAGTGAAAAAACAGCGAGAAGCTGAGGCTTTAGGCGAGATTAGCCGCTGCTCAGTGAGTGGCGTGCAGTGCTACACCCCCGAAAGCCAAGAGGAGGCAATGTAGCATGGAGGAGTGTCTGGGCAGGCATGTGAGCCGAGAGGCACGTGACGGCACCTGAGCCTTAATGGCACTTAAGACTTCCTCTACCGCTCACGGCACGCAGGAGGCAACTTAACCATCTAGAGCTCTTGAGAGAGTTGGGTCTGAAAACTATGTAAACAGTGAACCTTTGATTGTTGACAGTATACTGTAGGTAAGTGCATAGATTTTACAGTAATCACCAGGTGAGTGTAAAACATTATACTGAATCCAGTATATTATTATCCAGTGGGATATCATTTACCGTAAAAAGATAATGCTATTGGTGTTAGTTGGCCATGGATATTATCTGCAGCTGCAGCTTTGGGGCATTTCCAACCACTCATGAATAATCGCTCCAGGTAAAGCTTTATTGGAACCTGGAAAGCTTTATTTTATTTTTTTTAACTCTTTGTGGTTTTGAACTATCCAGCAGCAACACAACTCTACCATTTCAGTCCCCTCAAATGTTTCTAAATGGATAGAAATTCATTTTGTGCACCATATACATATCATCTCAAATTTGCTACGCAGACGCATATACGCATATACGCTGACGTTTTGACATTTTGACATCTGGCCCATTTGCACTCATGTATGCATTACTAGGGTCTTAGAACCTTGTTAACATTTAGTGGAATGTAATGATGGAATTCTAGAACCATGTACATCTGGTATGCATGTGCATATGTGTATTTATTTGTTTGTTTGTTTGATTCTTTGTTTAATCACAGTAATGTATCCATTCTGTTGTTTATTTCCCTTTCTCATTGAACCAGTCCGATTTTTCATTCCCCGAAGACCTGAATTTCTTGCACTTTTAGTTTTATCTACGGGACTGCTACTCTTCTAAGTATTCATTTTGTCAGCAAACTCCCACTGGGTGACATGTCAGATCCTTAAAGCTTGACAGGCATGGGAGTGGAATACAAATGTGGCAATGGAAACATAAAACTGCAGGGAGGAGAAACTCATTATTCCCGACTGAAGGAGGAGAACTTGAGACTCCTGATTGGATTTGTGTGGCTGTCACAACTCCGCTGCCACCCACATTTCAGCATTTTAATAAAAATCAGAGAGAACAACACGGCCTTATCCCGGCACTCGTGTTGCTATGGGATGTACTTTGCATGTCGCCAACAAGTGAGCGCTGACTCTCTGAAGGAATGAAAGGGCATTTATGGAAAAGCATTAGAGCCAAGTCCTGCGCATCTGATTTGGGTGCTAATCACAAGTGAAATGCATCTCGCAAAACAAAGCATAAACACACAAAAGTGATCTCTCATCTGGTAATGGCTGATACGCCGACTGTCAGATTTATTTAAGAGCGGTCGTCATTTTTCAATGTGAGATGGCAAGAGGCAAAGCTTGACTGCACTAACTGAAAGTGATGCATTGTCTGTGTCATCGCTCTCCAAGTGCTGCCTGTCTCAAATACTTTTGAATAATATTTATGGGTTCCTTTGTATGCTGTTTGAGAATAGGCAAGTGCATGCGGGTAGAGCTGCTGTACTGCCCTCTGAATGGCTGTGTATTATTGGATTTTTCACAGTCTGGTCTGGAGGCCCAGAAAAGATGATCATAGACTCAAGCCTTTGATCAGCCCGTCTTATGCAACATAAAAAAAATACATCCGCCCATTGCTTTCCTCTTCTGCTCATTATCATTCTCTCGCCTTCTCTCTCTTCAGAAAGCCACGGGGCTGATGGGATTTCAGACTCTAGTGAAGGGCCAACTTTTGAATGCTGAGGGGTCTACACGATGCGCCTTTGTTTATAGATCAGCGTCTAATATGTGGCCATATTGGTGTTTACCTCTATTGTATTCAGATAGCAGTCTTATTCTCATGCTAATTCTTATTCATTTAAAAAGTGGATCAGTACTCACATGCAAAAACATGCTTATCCCACTCTCTCTGAACGATGTAAACGTTACACCGATTCTCAAAAATGACTTCAGAGCCCAGCTTACACCCTGAAGATTCCATTCATCAGTGGTGTTACATGAATACTTGCCCCTATTGCCCCTATGTCCTCTTTATCTTTTATGGTTACATTTTTGATGCATTTACAGACAGAGACGATGCTATCTGTGAGTATGGTTATTTCTCTCTCTTTTTTTTGCTGAGGAAAATAAGCTTTTCTTGTCTGACATTTAAATATTATAAATGATGGAGGCTTTCAGCTGGCACAGAATCATTAACAAAATGTCAAGTCCAAAAATCTGTCTCTTTTTTTTTTTTTTTAATTGCCAGAGGCACAACATTATGGGCATTGACAGAATCACATTAGCATGACATTGTGTAATTCTCAGCTGCATATAATTCAATATGGATGATGTTCAATTTTACAAAAATGTATAAAGCCAAGATACTGGCTTTTAGGTTGTAGCAGCTGTAAGAGGTGATCAGGTTATCAGTTGACTCAGACAGCTGAACAGTGAGTGCTGAGTGAGTAGTGACTGGGCTGGTTTAATGGTGTGGAAGTTTGATACATGTTTGATATGTTGAATGATGGATACGTATGTGCAATGTGCACTGTGCACACAGTACATGTAGGACTGCATAAAGAGTAAAGAAAACTTCTACTTGAAATGGCAGGATGTCAGTCTCTCTGGCTTCTCTCTGAAACTGTACTGAGCCCTTGTGAGCCGGTCTCAGTGGTCTTCTCACAGACCCTCTTTTTCTGATCTCAAATCTCATGCATCTCTTTTTCTTTCAGAAATGGAAACCAGACGGCTTACATGTTCTTTAGAAGTATTGCAGACATTATCAATGCAGCTGCAATACTGCTGCAACCGCAACTATACAGCAAAGAGAGGTGGAGGGCTGGAGATGTGATGATAAGATATAGCTCTAGTTTAGAGCGTGATGTGCCACAGTTATGATAGAAGTTAAACTGTTCTCATTGAAGTGCTCATTGCTTTGTTGGGGTGCTCAATAACACAATGTCCTGTCAGTTTCTCTGCTATAAGCAGATGTTGAGTCTCACAAATAATGTAGCTGAGAAAGTGGATAATGTTTGGATAATGTTTCATTGCTGTTGTTAATTATTTAGTGAGGTCAGGAATGCCCAACTGAAAATTACCTCAGTGATTTGTTACGGAAAATGAACCCGAGGCCCTTTTTGGTGAGTTGTGGGCATGATAAAATAGTGGGTGGGGGGGGGAACTGAATGGCCAGAGCGAGCAATAGCCAACTAATTTGCAAGGCAGAGATATTTGTTTATATCGGAGCGTTCATCCCTTACTCCCCAACCAAGTCAAACCAAAAGCATCTAATTTTCATCAGATTCAGCTTTGAGGCTCACTCCACTTCACTGATTTTGCTCCCCTGCCATTACAACCTGCCTTCATTCAAAATTAAAGGAGCACTGAGCTTCACTCATCATTACCTGTGAAATGAGATAATCATGATGCCATGCAAGTTCCGCACGCACTTTTCAGCCACAGTGAACATAATTTTAAAGACCCTTTAAATCTAGGATAAATATGCATTCGGAGTTTGTCACACAACACATAAGGGTGAATTCAACCAACCACACAACCTGAATGAATAAAAACATTGCCAATATATCAAAAGCAAAGGCTATTTACACGCTGGTACAAATATCAATGTATGCTATGCAATGTGCACAGCAATGTGTTGTTCTTTTAATACCACGTCTGATACAAATATCAATGTATGCAATAGGAACCGTAGCCTATGTAAGAAATGTGCATTTACCTTGGCATATTGATTACACAATGTAATAAAAATATATATATTAAAAATGCTGTTAACTAGCAAACTGACTGTTGAATGTGCTCACTGAACAAAGATTGTAACAATAAAACACAACTTTTCCACCTGAAACTCAATTTGAATAGATATTAGCGCCGAAACCTTTCAGAATTCATCACTCTCTCTCTGGTGACGAAAAAAGAAATGTCTCCCCCATGTTTTTTGTGCGTGCCAACAACGTGTTTTTGCTGTTACGTCACAGGGTGTGAATAGCTCGGCCATGTGGCCAAGGATTTTTGCACCAGGGAGACACTCAATATATTAAAGGAACCGTATGTAAGAAATGTATTTCAATTAATCATAAAATGGCCCTGATATGTCACTACTACCTAGACATTAAGAAATCATGTTAATTTCAAATACTTAAATATCACTGACAGCAGAAGTCCAGCCAGGATATTGTCATTTTAAAAGAGAAGTTGCAGCCCTCAACTGATGTTGTCATGCTATGTTTTGGCCTGATGCGCCACCCTCCACCTACTTATTAATCACAAAGTCAGTAGTGTTTCGGCTTCTGGGTTGCCAGCTCTGCTCTAGTTACCACAGCTGCAGCTATACTGTAAACGTGTTGGATAAAACAATGTCTAACGTTTTGAAAGTGATTGCAGTACCAGTTTTGGCCACAATCTTACAAAAGGTTCCTTTAAATTAGATTTCAATCATGAAAAAAACTGTCCTGCTCTCAAATGCTGGACAGGTGCACTGATGGCTGAAGCCACACCCAGTTGGGGCAAAGTCCTAATCTACTGCAGAAAGCAGCTTGTTGCTTTCTAACCTAGTAGTCAATGTATTTCCAACCAAATCTCCCAATTTGGTTTACAGGGTCTTTTCTATCTTGTCATTCCATTGTAACATTTGTAAAGGAGAAAATATGCAGTAGCGCACTAGCGCTGTATTATATCCCATAATTTTGATTTTGTATTGTGCATGCCATTCCATTGTTCCACAGTTAGGAGTTTCATCATAGTGATTAAGGAAAGGATGAGGTAATGCATTAAGTGAAGTTATTGACACTCTTGCACAAGCCTGCTACAAACTAATCTGCCTGGTTTTACAACCCACAAGGCCAGCCCAGTGTGAGATATATAGTCTGTATTACATTATGTAACGCTGCTCGCTCACAATATCGTGCTGATTTCCCCACAGTCTCGTGGAAGAACTTCCTCCTGTCCTGGAGCCACAAGGACTCCTGTCCTGGCCCACCGAGGCCAGCAGAGAAATATGAGGGACAGGGGAAAGGGGCCGTTTAATGGCATTTCCCAATGTGGCCAACGTGTGCGCCATGCCAACATCAGTGCGTTTGACTTGCTGTAAGCTCAGGCTCTGTTCGGCTCTGCTCTGCTCTGCTCTGCCTTGGGAGCGCTCAGGGGAGGGTGCAGCTAGCGCGGCAGCTGCCATTTACAGTCGCACGGCACGCTGTAGGAACTGGGGCTTGACAACACCTGAGGCAAACCACTGCTGCTGCTGCTGCTGCTGCTGCTGCGGCTGCTTATGCCACACCATCATGCTATAATAGATTTGAGCTCTATTGGTGCATGCAACATTGTGACACAGTCACAGTAACAAAGGTATGTGGTGTGAGTCAGTGAGACACAAACAAGTTACACTGAAACACACAATATAGCCCAATATTATTCTGCTCTAACAATACCAATGGCCAAAGTAGTTCACTGTATTGCAAACAAGTGTATTTCTTTATATTTTTTCATGCATTTTATGTTTAGTTTAGACAATTTTGCTGACCTGCAGAAATGCCCGGCTTAAACACATAAAAAGATGGATAGTGTATATCTACTGGGATATGTATTGTATCAGCTGGTATGAATTACATCCTTTTATTATGTTCATATGCATTTCCATTTATTTATTAATTTATTTATTATTAATAACCCCACTCACGTGTGTTCAACATGAATTCCCTCCTTCATTACAGCTTTCTTAGCCCACCACTCTCAATCTTGTTTTATTTCCTGAAAGACGGAATGGCCCTAGTGAGATACGCTACGCATGTCTGATTAGGTGCAGCTCTTCATTCATCTCAGTACACTAATTGGCCCGGGAACACAAACCCACTTTATGCTTCACCTGTGCTGCTGTTGTTTCTTGGTAATAAATCTGGCAGCATCTACTGTAGGGCTGCATTAAGGCTTGGGACAGTCTCTGTCTCTAGAGAGTTCATCTGGGGATGATGGCTTCGCCATTCGGCCACCTGACTCCAGAATTAGGCATGAATCCAATGCCACTGAATAAACAACATTAGCATCTTCCCAAGTACTAAAATGTGATTTGCATAATTAGAGAAAAAAAAACTGTAGTGTTGTTGGCTGTGGTGCTTTGAGTGTGTTCTTTCTTTGTAATTCTACTCGATTGGGGAAATTCAGCCATAAGCAGGTGTAATTTGGAGTTGTTTATTTTAGAGCTATCATTATGATATCACAGCCTGGAAAGGAAAGATCAGAAAGACAAAAATAATTCGGTATAATATATTATTACCTTTATCATCATTTTTTACTTTCACCAAAAACAAATGACATGGGTGAGACTTACCTCAGTAGAAGAAGAACACTGTAGGCCTACAGTAGGTCTACCTCTGTGCAAACTGGTCTCTCGCTGCTATACTTCCAACATAACCGGATCAAGCTACATATTACTCTATGAACGACAGTATCCATCAGTGTTAGGTGGTGAGGAAAACTTTTTTTTTTTTACTCAAGGAGTAAACACAGATCGTGAGATGTAATATTCCTCCTGCTCCCTTGTGCCGGTATAAACCCATCTGTCAACCCCTGAGTTTGCACCCTGGCGCCGAGGCCACTTCCACCGGGCCGAGCTGTAAATCCTGAGCTGCTGATATCAGACTCAGCCAGCGGCGCTGACTCCACTAATCTCTCGCCACCCTAAACAATGCGCCTCTCCGAGGCCACTCGGCCCTGCTGTCAGGGCTGCGTATATATACCCCGAGCTCCGCGCGGGCGAGTGACCCCCTCCGCCGCGACGCGTCTACCTGCCTGCCAGGGCTCCGCATCAGAAGGCATCTGGGCTGCCTGGCTGCTGTGTACTCGCGGCTCAGCGTGGGCTCATTAAAATGCTCACTGTGTTTGGACAACGAAGCGATGTTAGCACACAGTCTCTCAGCCGTGAGGGGTACAGATTACGAAGAGGTACCCGGCAAACAAACCATTCAAAAACAACCATGTGTAACTTATTCATCGGTGCCATATCTTGCTACATGTAAAACATGCATATTGCTATTAGCTATGAAAAAATGGATTATAGTTCCAAAAGGAGGGGGGGATGAAGGAGGAGTAGGTACACGTATTAGCTAGCCAGCATATCTAATGGGTCTCCTAATCCATCTTCGATACGCTAGTAGTGCAAATGCAGGTGGTTGTGAAATCCTCCCCTTAAGGTAACCAGCTCAGTCTTCATGCTGTGACACTGTGTGCTGTGTTTTGGCCCCACTTTTTCAGGTGTACATACAATTGGTTATTCTACAGTGGCCTATTTAAAGACTCCACTTTGAATCATTCAGTGCATATAGATGACCAAATCAATGTTTTTTTTAATCATGCACCTGCTTTATGCACAAAAGTGATACACAGCATTATTATAATTATGAAATTAAATGGATTATTAGTAGAATTATTACAGTATCCACTATCCAGTCAGCAGGGGTGAGAGACACTACTTAGTGCAGTCCTCTCATCCTCATTAATTAGCACTCCAGGAATAGGCCCAGTATTTGAAGGCCTGCATTATCACTGAATAATTCAAAAGCAATGTGTGGCCTCATTTGATGTAAGCAACATTTACATGAATTAGGTCATTCACACTGAGTATGAGCATGTTTGGTGGATCAAACTGCTGTGAAATAGACCCATTCATTAGCCTCTAGAAAGGAGAGCTGATCTGGTTGTATGTTTTACTGTTTTGCAAAAGCATCAAAACTATGAAAGTACGACACAGTATTATTTTCACCAATATGTCCAACAAACTGTCCACCTTAGCTCACAATGATCTGCTTTTATGGAATAATGATGCAAGATCATCATATACAATTAAACAAATAAACAAAACAAATAATTGTGTTTTAAACAATTATCATAAACATATGCAAACTGACTCTGGGGAAATTAATTAGAATAACAATAATACTGAGAAATACAACAGTTTATCATATAAGATATTCTTTTTTAAAATGACTAATTTGAATCAATATGGATTGCATTCAAGCTCCAAGTTAAGTGAAGTGAAATGCCCACTGACGATTAAAGCTCTTGAGATGAAAATGTATTGCCCAATATAGGGAACCTGGTGACCAAGGAACCTGTCTACCATGTTGTCTACCGTGCATGCGGATGACTTGACAAAACGTATGGATATTAATATGAAACCTTTCGGAAATTCTACGTTTTTCACAGCATTTGGCTCAGCATTCACGTGGATGGCCTATTCATCTCACTTGGGCCACGGGAAGCAGGTGAGTTCTTGCTTCATGCAGGTAAGCATCAGGTCCTACCTTTCCTCCTCCTTCTCCTCCTCCTCCACATGCTCCTCCTGGATTCTGATGGCATACCATGGAGGCCTTATTGTCCACTGCAGCCACAGGGTCCCTAGGTGGAAAGACTGCATACACTCGCTGTGGTCACATGTAGCCAAGTATTGTACACATGATCCTCACGTGCAGATCAGCTCCTCTTTTCACCGTCTCTCTCCATTGTCTTTCCCCCCTTCATCTCTGTCCCTTGACTCGTCATTAAAGGGACTTTATCTTTGTTATTGTCCCTGTGCCGCCTTTTGGGATGTCGGCTGCTGACTTTATCAGACACCCTGGGGCACTATCCATTGAGTTGTGTTAAAAGCATTTTTGATGTGTGCCTGTCTTATGACGGTCCTCTTCTTGGCTGGCTAAGGAGTAAACTTCTGCAGTGATTCCACATTCGGTTTTATGAAGATCATTTAAGTGATGATGCCAACTTTTTTGGGGTAAAAAAACTTATTTGCCGAATACAGAGTTAGATAAGAGAATACATACCCTTTTCTGTGTTCGCAAAAACCTACCTATCTCAGCATAATTCACTGGAAGTTGGCATATTGCTAGCCTAAAGATAAAAGGGAGCTTCAGGCTAACTGGTGCAACCCACTTCCAGTGAATTGCTCACACAGAGAAGAGAAGGGCCTATCAAAGAGGTGTCCTCTGCCTTTTAAACTCTGAGGGTGATAAACATAACATAATACGGGTTGGTGAAGTTTTTCATAGGGGAACATCAGAGATAATCCACTGACAATGGCATATGTTTAATTTCATTTCTGAGTATTTCATAATTTGCCATCACTGTATTTGTACTGCCAGTTGAACTTGATTTAAATCTTGATACAATCGACTCAACTAACCCCATGTACTACTCACTAACGCATACAAAGTTGGAGGTCAAATTTGGTGGTTGAAAATTGATCGTTTGCTCTTTCCTGGAAGAACTATACCTAAATCAAAAATCCATTGCGGGCCATCAGCGTGTTTCTATAAGGATGATGTTCCTGGCATAGGCAGTTACCAGTGACCTCCATCTACAGCACTAGGTCTGACCCTCTGTGCAGTATATCATTGAGCATCCGGAGTGCTGTTTGTGCCTATCCACTGATGCCGTCATAAATCTGTGAGCAAAACCATGCACCAACAAGCCTGATCTTGTATCTCTTGTGATCCTATCTAGCAGAGCACAAGTGAAATACTGTACTGGTTCAACACACATCCTCCTGCACAGCAGAAAGCTGCATGTACTCCCCCTTTCTTAAAATGCTGAAATGGGAAAATATCAAGGAAAGTTTCCTGGACTTGCTTTTTGATTTGGATTTTTGGATTTGTTTTTCTGCGTCTTCTGTTGTGATTTAACAATTAAAATGATTATAGTCTACACTGGACATTATCCTGCAAACCCCATCATTAAAGCAGCCTACAATAAACAATGAGATTGATGACCATTGACTATATGTGTTTCCATAACTTATAGCTCGTTTCCACAAAGCGGTACGGTTCAGTTCGGTACAGAACACAACTACTTGCATTTCCATGGGCAGAACTTGAAGAGTGAAAACAACCCCTACAGTACCATTTTTAGCCCCCTTCCATTGTGGTACCAGAATAACGGTGCAGTATCTAAAGGGTGGAGCTAGACCAGGCAGGATCCACGGCAGACATTGATTGGGGCGACAGAAAATAGTTTCCTAGCATTGTAGGTGTTGACATTAGCTTTGTGATATAGCCTAAACATGCTTGCTAGTGAAATTAGTGCACAATTTCACAATTTGTGGTTTATTTTAGTGGTTTGCACCGATAGTCAAACAATTGGTTAACTGTTCGAGATATACTATCTTAACAGGCCTATCGCCGTTTTGCTGAATCTTGCAGTCAGAATAAACAGTGGTTCCGAGTGATTTTCCCTTTCTTTGTTCTGTTAATGTAATGTGAGAGTAGTGGAATGAGATAAGTTTGGAATCAGTGGAAAAAGTGTTCTCTCAAAGTGTCTTATTAGGATCGGGTTCACTAGTTTGCCATCTGCAATTTGCATAAAGACATGCGATAGAAAAGGTGAGGTCTCTGACCGTGGTCCTGATGTGTTCCAAGAGTCAACTGCACAGGCAGGAGTCATGCTGGATCCCATCATACACCCCTATATGACTGGAGGTGTGAGAGGAGGTGGTGGGTTGCGAGCAAAGTTAAGTCGATGCTGCTGCTTCGGCAGGTACACTGCGAATAAGTTACCTGGTAGTTGAAAGAGGCGTGGAAAATTATGTCATGCTCCTCATGGACTTGTAAATGTAAATGTAAATTTAAAAGTGTAAATGTCAGTAAATTCAAATCAATTACTGATAAATTGTTTATATCCAATCTGTTGAAAACACAAGCTCGACATTTTGTTTACCACCAAGTTACCGTTAACTTCCTGTGCCACCAGAAGTAGGCTATGCTGCCAAACATACAGTGCAAGATTTGCTGTGTACTGTTTTCTGTTTACGTAATTGAAATGGTCTATAGGCTGAGTCTAGAAATACCACATTTAACATTTTACATTATATGACAGAATTATCATTCATTCATTTTTTTTAACAACAAATGTCCCCATGCATGAAAGGAGGAAAGGACTAAAGACAATCAGTGTGACATAAAACAAATAGAACAATGACTGAGAGTGACATTAAGAATTTCCCTGTGTGGGTGCAGCACACCCACAGTATTGGGATTACTGTTTGAACCTCACAAACAACTTGAAAGAAATAGCTTTGGCTGTTCAGGTTGCTCTGCTGTGCCTAAGTACTGACATTTATCCTGAGTGTGTGGACGCCTGACAAAAGGCATACCTGGAGGTATAAAGCAGCCCTTTGATTGCATGAAAAGTTTCCGATGAACCTCACATCAAACAACCCACTTTTGCAGACATAATCTTAGTCACAGGACTTGACGCTTTCTTCTGATGAAAAGCAGATAGGAAGGATATCAAGTTTCTCGGATATATTCTCCATCCACTGCGTATAGGCTCAGTGTTTGTTTTACTCGTCTCGTCGTGGTGTGAAGGCTATTGACATGAATACTAAAACTGTATAGACCCATTTCCAGTTATGCACGCAATGCTCTGACAACCAAAGAGAAAGAGTGTGCTTAGTCTTTAAGTCCCTTGTCTGGCACCATTTGTTTGAGTAAGGCCATGGAGTGCACATTTACATTTCAATTTGTCGCCAGCAAAGTGATCTAAAGGCATTGCAGACTGAATTTATACATTTACAATGCAAGGCCAATGTTAATTAAAGATGAGAAGGAAACTTTTGTGTAAACTGAAAGTGAAGAGTTTCTTTTTTCTAATATCAAACTTCAAACTTAGCAGTTAACAGAATCTTAAATCCTTTGTTTAGCAAGACTGACCTGCAGCTCTGGCATACACACCGACAAGTGGGTGTTCTTACTTTATTGAATTGTTTGGGGGAGGGGTGGGCATTATGTAGGCCTACACTGTGCTTGTGCATTGTCCTCTTAAACTCACCCACTGATTTAAAGGACAGAATACATTTGCTTTCCTTCAAGGTTGGATTTTCCTTCATTGTTTTCACTGTGAAGATAAAATGTCAACATTTTCACAATGAACACCATTCCAATGATGCCAACATTTTTAGGGGCCTACTGAACATATTCCAGAGAAAAGTCCTCTCTCAAAAGGAAAACCATTTGAATGTAAACTCTGAGGCCCAGATACAGTAAAAGCAGATAAAGTATTTGCCTTCAGCTCAGACCTGATGAGTGACAGGAAGGGGGTCCAGTTTTTCTGGAACTCCTCAAACTCCAGCATAATTTATTCTGCAAGTGGCCCTCTGAAAGTGCTTTAACAAAACGAAACAGGGAAGTGGGATTGTTCAGGCCTCTACAAAATGCTCATTTCATCTTATCAAACACATTCTGCAGAGTGGTGCATGTCATTGAGCTAAAACAAGAAATTAGGTAAATTGCTGTCTCTAGATAAAAGGATACATACCCTTCTCTGTGCATGCAATAATAACCCAGTTAGTTAGCCTAGCTATATCAATAGGATACTTTGTCACACCCTTCCCTAGTCCTCACACAGAGCAAAACCAGATATGTGCCCATTTCTAAATAACTACCTAGATTACTGACTCATAGTATTAGCCTATTTCAACCTACCACAAGAGATCCAACAGCACATTCTCATTATTTTGTTTAATGAAGACTGTTTGCCTTAAACTATTATTTCTAATGATAATATAATGTTAATTTATATTGTTTTATGTCACTTCGGACCAAAGCATCTGCCAAGTGACATAAACATAAAACATGCTTTTCTTTGTTTACAAAATTAATTCACCGATACGATCCAATGGCAGTCCAATTATCTTCTTTTTTTCTGTGGTGTTAGTTAGTTAGTTTATTTGTTTGTTTGTTTTTCCACTGACTTTGCAAATAACTTTGGGTAAAATGATTTATGGGCTCACTCCAGTGCTACATTGGAGAATAGGAATGAACTGAACAGAGCTATTGTTGGTTTATCTTTGTGAGGGTCATTTTTTCTGCTTGCTGGAGAAAAAAAAAAAAAGTCATAAAGCACGGAGCCAATGACAAGGAGAGAAAGAGGTGGTGCGGAGACAAAAGCTTGAGGAAAATGGGTCTGAAGAGGGTGAACTCGAGGAAGAACAAAAGGCAGAGTTGAGCTCGGAGAAGCACAGAACATGCCTGCTGATTTGTGACATTGGCGCCGTTCAAGTTCACTAACTCGTGGAAGAGCTTTGCACCCACAAAGGACGCACCATTCATATCAATGCAAAAGAGAGCAAACGTCGTCTCACAGGCAGGAAGCTCCTGGCCCTTTTTAGTGTTCAACTTAGTCCATTAATATAGATGTGGCATGTACAATAGTGTTCAACTGAGTTAATATGCAGTAGATGTGGCATGCATAATAGTGTTCAACTGAGTTACTACACTGTAGATGCGGCATGTATTTATAGTCAGGAATGCTCATGAGTTTTCGCTGGACTGGTTAAAACTGACAGTCAAGGGTCACATCTGGCTCATCCCATTTGAGGGGAAACCATAGACATTGACATTCAAAGAGGAATTGATCTTTTTCACCATCTGCATATTTTATGAGTTTAACATGCTCATAAATATGCACACGGTACGCATCAAGTGATAGAAATTGAGAGCCATATGTGACATGTTGTAAAAAAACACATGGTTCTTAATGTGTTTGGGTGAAATGGCTCAAAGAAGCTATTATGATCTAATTCTAAAGCATCCAATTTGCATAAGCTCTGTTACGATTCTGGTAAATTGCTTTTCTTTAGGCCTACATGTTGTAAGGGGATCAGTACCATGCTCCTGGTAGAGACTGTGTTGTCTCTGTAACCCCCCATAGTTTTCGGACACAGGTGGAGAGTACTAATTGTAATTATGGCAAGGCTGGAGACACACACTTTCATCTACCGTGCCCTTATTTACAGCCTCTGCAAGTTCATCCTCACCTGTTCTATGACAATCCTTTTTTTAAAGAACGTCTCTGGCTGCTCTCCAAGAGAATATGTCTTCCTCTCAATGCATCTCATGAGATTTCAGTATAACCAGAGAGACAGTCTTTTCCTTCTTGAAATCAGCTCAGTCAGGGCCCCAGGCACAGTTGAGGCTTCTCTCAGACTGATGCTGTAACACAAAAAGTGTCATGCTTTTCTTGAGAACAGTAATTAAAGTAAGTTTTTAAAGTTTTAAACTCTCTCGTCACTCTCTCAAGCCTGTGCTTGTGAGAGTATAGCTACATTATCCAAAATATACCAAGAATTCTTTTAGTGTAGTCCATGTTTCACAATGTTGCTGGACAATATGGCAACAGCATGACCACTGCACAGTCGGAACAGTTGTAAAATGTATTTTCCAACAAATCATATACACTACAGAAAGTTTTATCATATTGTGGCCTAAATTGGGTTTTTTTCTGACAGAATACAGCCTGTCTGGCTGTCTTTCAACCCTATGGACTCCTCACGAATTTTGTTTAGAAAACATCATTAGGGGATCCTTGACATAACACCAATTGAAAAGACATAAATCAAATTAAGAAACTATATTTTCATTTGTACTAAAATTACCTAAAAATAAGTCTATGCCTGTCCTGAAACTGTTGGTATGAAACAAAAACAAGCAAAAAAAGATATCTTTGAAATTATGCCCCCAGAATCCAGCAGAGCTGCCTGGCTTTTCTAGCTGATTGTTTTCAGGTTTTGTAGGTGACCCTGAGAAACAGAGATCTGTGAAAAATGGCCAGAGTCCTCCTTTAAGTGCTCCTTTAAGACTTCGACTCTCTGGGGTTCGTCCACCTCTGCTCACTCAATTCTCAACTCAAGAGGGGAACTCTTCACCCAGGCTGCTTTTTTGGACTGCAGCAAAAGTTATGAGGTTACAGTTTTAATGGTGTAGAGTTTTAACTCTACAATTCAGTACCACACATTTCAGTCTTTTTCCCATGTTTTCAGGAAGACTTTACTGAAACAACCTTTGTAACCGATACTTTCCTACCCTTTACAAGATTGTGATTTACAGGATCATTTAAGCACATTCTCTGACATATGAGCCAATTTTATGGGAATAGTATGGTTTGTTGTGGACAGCATGTGTGCTTGCAAGGGAATCTGCAAGGACAGTAGAGAGCCCCACCCAGATCATATTTTCACTGCCTTGAACTACATCAAAAGGTCCTCCCACAGTCAACAGATTTCCAGATTAGACCTGAGCTCCTGATCAGAGTGTGCAATGATAATGATGATAAGAACACAAGAAAATATAAATTCATAATTAAAGATGCTCGATAATTGATGCTGTCAATGATGCTGATCTATGTCTTGACTGGAGACCATGGATTGTACCAGACACTGATGTCATTATAACCACACTTTTTATTTGCTTGCCATTAATGACCTCCAGTATTTTATTCACCACTTGTGAGCAATGTGATAAGTACACAAGAAAGCCCATCTCAATATGCTGCTCATTCAAGTGGACACAATAGCAGCTTTGTCTGGATTTGAAACTTTGCACCTTGTGCCTATTTGATTGTGTAAATGACACATGAATCTGCCGCCAGATAGTCTGAATATATTTGGACGTGTATCCCCAGTGTCTGCTTCCATATTTCCAAGCTGCACCAGTGGTTGGGTAGCAACTGACCCAGCCCGGCGTATACATGTACTGTACTGTAGGTCACAGCCACTTGACAGCCAAGATGCTCCTGTCCCCTCAGGGGCCTCATTAGTGGTCATTAGTGTCGGTCACTAACAATGTCATTATGGATTCTGGTCTGGAGTCACCCTGCTGGCACTGAGTTTACACTCGCTTCACCACAACAAGTGTGTCTTTAAGTTCATGTCATCACTTAAAGGTAAACTATGCAACGTTTTTTCAGTTAATCAATTCGCTCCATTATCGAAGCCCATTTTCGCCAAGGAAATAAAAAATAAGTTTATGCTAAGTCAAAATTTTGAGTTATAAAAGTCAAAATTTTAAGAGAAAAATTACTTTATATAATTTTGACTTTTTATCTAAAAATGTTGACTTTTTATCTCAAAATGTTGACTTTTATATCTCTTGATCTATCTATCTATCTATTTAATCTATCTTTTGATTAAATGAGTCATTACCGGTCAAACAATGTTTTTTCCGGCCGCCCTAGTGGTCTGTAGCGGTACAACCACGCTTGCAATTTCAGGAGCCCTCGGGCATGCACCCATGATCTACTCCAGGAAGTGTCATGCTGTGAAGTCTCATGAAAAGGCACGGCAGACTGACCGATTGAGGAGTTTTGTAAAATATACTCGCTAAAGCTGTAGGGGAAGCTAGATTTGCAGAGAAATATGCAAGCATAAAACGAGCGAAAACGAAAAGTGACAGCGAAACCGACGATGAAATCGCCAATCCTGCATAGTTTCCCTTTAAAGGGACTGCACACATCACCTCATATCTAAATTTGAATTATAATGTTTTTAGCAGTGATCTATTTCTTGTAGGTAATCCAATAATTCATGAGTGTTTACTGAATTGGCTTTGGTCAACTCTCGTTCATGTTTTGGATGTGTGCTCTGTTGTTGAGTATATGCGCTGTTGAACCAGAGAGTCGGAGCAATGCTAGAGTCTAGAGATGAGCTGTGTCTGTGACAGTTGGCCTGGCTGTTGTGTTGTGTAATGATTAATCCATAAGGTCCACACAAAATGGGAATGAATAAAAGATTAGTTTGCTTGCCTGGCAACAGATCTGTCCATACATTTTGTGAGTTGGTCTATAAAAGTTATCCAATTGATGCTTGCTACCGGCTGTACAGTGAAGATATGAGCGTTTCTGTAGTGTTTGTAATACAGCCATGAATGGTGGGTAAACGTTATATGAAATTTGTAATATATAACTTATGATAAAGAGAAATGTCACATAATTTAAGGGGATGGGTTTGCAACAACTCAATGCTCAAGAATAAATAGCCTGTTATGTCCAGATACTTGTGTTGGTGGCTGGGTTTACCTGCAGATCATTTGCATATGAACTCAAGAATATGCACATCTGGGGGCGTTGTGGTGCAGCAGGCTAGAGCGCTCATTCCATGTACGGGTCTGAGTGCCCATGGGTAACTGGAGAGGTTTTCAGGAGCACCATGTAAGAGTGTCAGGCAGTCAACTACTGTAGATACCATGGTACTGCGATGTAGAGCCCCTAAATATGGTAAAATCAATCAAGGTGGATGATTGGCACACAGTACTGTAGGTCCATAAAAAATAGGATTAGTCACAGACCAGATAGATAGATAGATAGATAGATACTTTATTGATCCCCAAGGGGAAATTCAAGGTCCCAGCAGCTTAAGACACCACACACAACATACAGTACAATGTAAACAATGTAAACAGGAAAATTAAAAAGCAAATCAACAATCAACATGACTAAAGGAGCAGTAGAATACTATAGATAAGGTATGCATGAATGTACTGAGGATTGATACTGTGATCCAGTCTGAGGTGTGTGTCAAGTTGGTAGTGCAAATAAGTCCAACAGTGCAACAGTGCAAGATTAAATTCTAGTGACCAGTAATAAATATGTACAGTACAAAATGTAAGCATAGTAATAATAATAACAGTACTAATATAAATATATGGACAATTAAAATAAACTTAACATAGTAATAATATAAGAGTTAGACATGAGGGTAGACATGTAAGTCATGCCATGTAAGTGTATAAGAGGGTGGAGGTGCAGATATACTATGCATAGAAGTCCAACTCTCCTTTTCCCTTCAGTGAAGCATTGTACAGTTGTATGGCCCTGGGTACAAATGACTTTCTCAGTCTGTCTGTTGTGCATGTCATGGAGCGTAGTCTCCAGCTGATCAAGCTCTTCTGCTGTATGATAGTGCTGTAGAGTGGATGACAGTCATTGTCCAGGATGCTGTGTAGCTTGTTCAGGGTCCTTTTGTCTGATACTGAAGTGATGCACTCCAGATCAGCTCCCACAACAGAGCCAGCCTTCTTTACCAGCCTGTCTAGTCGCCCAGCATCCCTCTTCCTAGTGCTTCCTCCCCAGCATGCCACAGCATAGAAGAGGACGCTGGCAACAACAGACTGGTAAAACATCCAGAGGAGCTTGCTGCAGACATTGAAGGAGCGCAGCCTCCTCAGGAAGTACAGCCTGCTCTGCCCTTTCTTGTATATTGCTTCAGTGTTGACTGACCAGTCCAGTTTATCGTCCAGATGTACGCCCAGGTACTTGTATGTGTTCACCACCTCCACATTGACCTCCTCAATGGTGACTGGCAGCAGAGCAGGCTTAGACCTCCTGAAATCTACCACCATCTCCTTGGTCTTGGTCGTGTTGAGTTGTAGGTGGTTGAGTCTGCACCATTGCACAAAGTCCTCCACCAGGCTCCTGTATTCCTCCTCCTGCCCATCCCTGATACATCCCACAATTGCAGTATCGTCTGAAAACTTCTGCATGTGACATGACTCCGTGTTGTAGCAGAAGTCAGACGTGTAAAGGGTGAACAGCACTGGAGAGAGCACCGTTCCCTGTGGAGCACCTGTGCTGCTGATTACAGTGTTGGAGAGGCAGTCCTTCAGTCTGACAAACTGTGGCCGCTCTGTCAGGTAGTCTGCAATCCAGGATACTAGATGAGCATCCACACCCATCTGCAGGAGCTTGTCACTCAATCTGGGGGGTTGGATGGTGTTAAAAGCACTAGAGAAGTCAAAGAACATGATTCTCATAGCACTTTTCCCCTTGTCCAGGTGAGAGTGTGTCCTGTGTAGGAGGTAGGAGATTGCATCGTCGACGCCCACTTTCTCCTGGTATGCAAACTGTAACGGATCTAGTGCATGGCGCACCTGTGGCTAAGTATCCCCAGAACCAGTCTCTCCGGGGATACTTAGGCCACAGGTGCGCCATGCACTAGATCCGTTACAGTTTGCATTTCCCTCAAGCACAATGTTCTATGCACAATCTGAATAACTTGGTTGGATTATTTCTGTATATCTGTGAAATTGACTTTGATGCAAGATCTTTTTTTTTTTTTTGAAGGATAACATACTTACAAAACACTATACAGTAGATTTTAGATTTAGATTAAACTTTATTGTCATTGTGCAGAGTACAAGAACAGAGATAACGATATGCAGTTGGCGTCTTACCAGAAGTGCAAAAAAGCAGAACAGGAGGATGTGTGGACAGTAATAGACGCTATAGGGATATGTGCAGTGTATTAACAGTACCATTATTTTTATGTATCTATTTTTTTTAAAGTATATTTTTTTGCCCTTTTTATGCCTTTAATGATAGATACAGTGGAGAATGACAGGAAGCGAATGGAAGAGAAAGCAGGGGTGGGATCCGGAAAGGACCACGGGGCGGGAATCAAACCCAGGTCGCCGGTGTACGGTACAGGTGCCCCAGCCAGTTGCGCCACAGCTGGGGCCAACAGTACCATTATGAGAGCAGAATAAACATGGATATGCAGTATGAGCAGTATAGACAGATATGCACAGGTACAGTATGTGCCGTGTATTAACAGCAGAGGTGGAAAAGTCCAGTTTCAGAAAGTAAAAGTCCTACCACATATCTGTGCCAACTAAACCATTCACTTAAACCAACTGATTCTAATTAGCACAACTATTCAGCCAGGTACAGTAGAGCAGTTAATTGACGAGATCACCTGTGTTGAGTGCACAGGAAGATCCAATACATGATTGGATTTTTACTTTCTGAACCTGGAGTTTTCCACCTCTGATTAACAGTAACATTATAAGGGTAGGAAAAAAGTATATGTGGAGTGTTAACAGTAGGCATAGGCTATATTTGCAGTTGAATAAGGAGTAGTGAATGATATCATTAACATAAGAGCTGTAGAGTATTGGTACAGTATGTGTAACCTGCGTTGTGTGGAACCACCGCGGTCCAGCCCTCGAACCCGCGAGACAGCAGCACCACGGATCGGGAGTCGAGCGCGCTAACAATCCAGCTAAAAGCCCAGGCTATTAGCTGTCATGCCAGCAGCGCTCTTGAAGTGTCGGGGACTGAGGTTTACTAACGTTCCACAGCATAGCTAACCAGCTAGCACCCGTTACACTCACCCCCCTAAACCTCACTCCCGATCCGGGTCACGGCACCAATGTAACCTGCGTTGTGTGGAACCACCGCGGTCCAGCCCTGCACACGCTCGGACTCGAACCCGCGAGACAGCAGCACCACGGATCGGGAGTCGAGCGCGCTAACAATCCAGCTAAAAGCCCAGGCTACTAGCTGTCATGCCAGCAGCGCTCTTGAAGTGTCGGGGAGTGAGGTTTACTAACGTTCCACAGCATAGCTAACCAGCTAGCACCCGTTACATATGTACAAGTGTAGTTACAGTATGTACATTTTGAAATAGCCTATAAATAGATATGGGTATGGGTGGGATAGGGTAGTGCCACCTTATTGCCCCTGTTAAGTGGTCCTTCGTCGTGGTGCAGCTCCATATATATGGTAAGCTTAGGCTATATGGTTTAAGAGTCATTGCATGAGAAAACCAGGCAGAGGTGGGAAGATGGGGGTCGGCCAAATCGGCTCATACTTTGTATATGTGATAAGTATGTGGAACTATGAACAGCATACTTAAAACCCTCCAGCTGTTTTTTGTTATGGAGTTCTGGGACCCCTCTCAGAGACCCTCAAAAATCCAACAATTCATGGCTGAAAATGACTGAAATTGCCATTTCTACCCTGATTATCCTGATAAAGATATGAACATAAGCTTTATATTTCCATAGAGCCTAGGTAGCATAGTTTTAAAGACCAAAAGGTGCACCGAGGGGTTATCTACACCACTGAAAGCAGAATTTTCCTCCCTCTAAATTTCGGTCATTTTTAAGAAGCATTATCTCGTATTCGCAGTGGCTTTGGTGGATGGTTTTACTGTTGCTGGAGAAAGGAACATCTACTGATTCAAAAACAATTGCCGTCTAATTGGGCCACACATAATGTGTGCCGTGCCAGGAGGGTCTTTAGCAGGATTTGTCGTGTTTTGGCCTATGATAAACCATATTCAGATCGCCATCACATGGCCATACCATGGCATTACATCACAAACAGATGTAATGACAGATGTTTGCGATGTAATGGCATGGTATGGCCACTCGGTGGCGATCTGAATAGTCTAGTTTCAAATGTACGACAACCCAGAACAACAATGCATGCAGAGGTCTGCACTCTTTGAGTGCTTTCCTAGTTAATTAAAGCTTTCTTTAACAATTTGTCATACAGTGACACAAAAATTTACCATAAATTACCCTATAGTGAGATATTATTGCCTGGTTTATTATACTCCAAAACCCGAAAAAACCCCGTAAAGACCCTCCTGGCACGGCGCACATTATATGTGGCCCAATTAGACGACAATTGTTTTTGAATCAGAAGATGTTCCTCTGTCCAGCAACAGTAAAACCATCCACCAAAGCCACTGCGAATGTGAGATAATGCCTCCTAAAAATGACCAATTTTAGAGGGATGAAAATTCTGCTTTCAGTGGTGCAGATAACCCCCTAGTGCACCTTTTGGTCTTTAAAACTATTCTACCTAAGCTCTATGGAAACATAAAGCTCATGTTCATATCTTTATCAGGATAATCATGGTAGAAATGGCAATTTCAGTCATTTTCAGCCATGAATTGTTGGATTTTTGAGGTTCTCTGAGAGGGGCCCCAGAACTCCACAACAAAAAAGAGTTCGAGGGTTTTAAGTATATGGCTGTTCATAGTTCCACATACTTATCACATATACAAAGTATGAGCCGATTTGGCCGACCCCCATCTCCCTACCTCCTGTTGGTTTTGCCTGGTTTTCTCGTGCAATGACTCTTAATCGTATATTTCTACGTTTATTTCAGTAAAATTGACCAAGTGTCAGAATGGCTGCATGCATGTGAAATAGACTTTTTTTTTCCCGGTCAATATAATCGTCTGGTTAAGTGGGTTAAAACAAAAGAACTTATGAAACCTGGATCAGCCTCTTAGCTGTTAGATGTGGAAGCGTGTGTGTCTAGTCCAGCATCCTCTAGGAGTTCTGCAGGAACCCTGACGTGTGTGCCAATGCGTGCGTTGAGATTCTGTCTGAGTTGAGATTGTGAGTGAGTCACCCTTTAAAAGAGCCTTTCAAACTGAAAATCACGGCACGTACATTTGCACCCACCCACCCGTTGGTGTCAAAGCCCATCATTCTCTCCTTGCTATGACATCTTTGCCGTCGTTGCCTCTTCTCACCTTTATTTTGGATTGAGATGTAATCACAGGCTATTTCGAGACCATGTTACAAGGCAAACTGGAGAATGTATTTGCTTAAAACTGTTAATTTGCTCGTAACTACAGAGAAATCTTATAGTCTGCATCCTCAGCAGACCAGGCCAATCAAGAGTGTTAATGACTTTGATGCAGAAATTGGACTGAGCATCAGTCTCCCCTTGCTCAAATTACTTTCTCACCCCCTCTGACATTACTGGCATCTTCGTCATTGTTATCAGCCGGTGCTCATATCAGGTAAACTATCAGGTTACAATCTGTCGTGACAGATAGACAGATAGATATACACATAGACAGACATACAGAGAGATACATACTGTAGATAGACAGAAAGTGTACAGTATGCCTCTTCAGTACTGTCACTGAAAACCTTAACAATACATTGTATGTACAGCTTTGGAAAAAATGAAGAGGACACCACACATTTTTCTGATGTCATCCTATGGCTTCTGAGTGACATTCGAATGAGTTGATGGTCATATTCAAATTTGCAGTGGTTTCTTAATTTTGAATATGATCGGTAACTGATATCAGACATATGTGCAGTGATCTCTTAATTTTTAACTTTTTCCAGAACTGTATTTCCCTTAAGAATATTGCCGATGTCAGAAAGACAGGCCCATTGTATTTCTGGGTCGTCTTGGGATCCAAATCTACAATACCTTAAAGCACTTACAGCCTCTCTGATGCAATCACTTGTATTGCCTGGGCGTTTGCACATGACCGTACTGTTGCGGACCATCAGACCTGGATTCGAGTTGACAGGGAGGTAGGTGCTACAGCCCCTAGTGTTCCACTGCACACAGCTCTGACATGGTAAACAAATGTCTGCTCAAATAGCTGGGTAGACAGACTGCTGAAAGACATGTCATCAGACATCAGTGTGTCACTGCCAAGTGTCACAGTGTCCACAGTTTTCCATCTTCCACATGCTCCACACTGGAGAACCAGCTGAAAACCTCTGAATGGCCCCCGTAAAGTAGCAAGCATTGGTGCTCCACTGACAATAACCATATATGGTTTGGTGAGCCCAACAAAGGGTTCATTTATTTAGTCAGGCCAATCTTTCTTGACAGTTCTGTCATACTTAATGCAGTAGTTAGGGGGGAATCAGCCCATTGTATGAAAGTAGGCTGATATGCCAAAGAGGCAAGGAGATTTAGCTGTCTGCTCTGAATATGTCTAACCATTTGGTTCCACCGTCTTGATACATCAGATAATGTTATGTGCCCAGGACTCCAGTGAGAAACTCTGAACCCGTGATGAAATGAAACCCAGCCTCATCTCCACCTCTCCTCAATTTTTGCCACTGAGTAGTAACCAGCACTGCGTTTCTTAAAGGTCTATTATCGTCGATCTTCATGTCTATGACATACGTTTGTTTATTGACAGTATTACATTATATTATCTATTCACTATAATAGATGTTCATTTTACAAAGGAGGTGGAAACATTTAAGATGTTAAAACCTAGACACAAATAATATGATAACCACTGAACAAAAAGCATTGGATTATGGCCAAGAAAGTAAAACTAAATGTACATCAGGTAACACAACATGAGTCATGACTCTGACCCTCTCATCCCTGATCATTCACAGACATGAGGTAATTCAATTCAACTACATTCGTGATGTATTTTGTGCAAAGGTGTTTTGTGAGCATTTCAAGCTAGACCTATTTCCATCGCACATGATGAGCTGCGGTCTGTGGAGTGTGTGAGAGTGAAGTGGAAGGGAGAGAGATCGGCAGACACTCTCTGATCTGATCTTTGGCAAGAGTGGGATGTAATCACCGGCCCTGCGTCAGACAGATGTCTGTGGCTCAGCCGTCTGAAGTTAGGAAACATGATTAAAGCGCTCCACTTTCTGCCAGCCCTCAGAGGATGGTACAGCTCCTTAGCACCACCAAAACCACTGAGACATTAAGGAGACGCAGGCTGAAAAATCACAGAGTGGTGAAGGATTTTGACATGAGTAATGTGTGACTAATGCCACATTCCTCTGTATAATTGGTACAACAAGGTACTGCAATGCAGATCCAGGTACGAAGACTTGAATTGTATTCGAGCTTCCTGTCCAGCTCCTTGTCCTGCTGTTTTAAAAGTGACCTGAAGATAGAACATTCTGCACTCGTTGCTATGGTGAGAAAATCCCGGCTGGAATCTCAATAAGCTTCAAGTAATCTTTTTGGAATACTTCCTGATTGCCTCATAAAGTCTATGCAAGCATTGAACGTATTATGCCGTGCTCTCCCTCAGATCTGACAGTAGGTGCCTGAGCAGCTTATAAATCGTCTGTCCCCAGTTTGTTGAACCCTCCTTCACCGACCGCAGAGTGGTGAGAGCCTTTTTACTGAGAGTACATTCAATTAGAGGGAGTGGAAGTGTCTTTTATCATCTGTACAGTTGCTTATCTCCATGTCCCTATAAAATGTATGTAATCCAGTAATGCTCACCCCACCCTTCTCTTTGTCGTGGAGGAGCACTATAAAGGTTTTTTCATAACTGTCACTTTGGGTTTTATGGAGATCAGAGCACTCTCAGGTAAGAGACTTCGACTGCGGGGCCTTTAGCAGTGTCGCTATTTGTCTCAATTCACTCCTCACTGGTCTCGTTCGCTGGCTTTCAGTGAGGGTGAATAACGTGGTGTGGGCCATCTTGGAGGTAATGAGTTTGAAATGCTGAGTGACTGTGTGCATTTGGAGCGTCATGGAGAATACCCGTGTTATTTAAGAAGATGCATTCCTATCAGAGACCGGTGATTTAAACTCTATCTAAACTCGACAGCATTAGGTGGCGATGTCCATTGGTTAGCTGGTTAGATATACTGTAAGGCTGATGGATACAGCCGCCTGGCAATACTGTATCTATACCAAATATGCACTTCTGCAGACCAGACCAGACCAGACTTGAAAGCATTTAAATATTAAAAACATCAAGCTAACCTGAATCTGTCAGGGCCCAGTGCAAGCTAATATGCACATTATAATGCAATCAGTCCATTCGGACAGGGAGCAGTCCTTTAATGAGAGGAGAACGGCGCAAAACGAGCGATGACTCAGGGGAGAGGGTCCAGCACGGCGTAGCGCCGGCTCCTGCCTCCCCCGTGTTCTCCTCCATTACCGCGCTGAATCACCTGGGTCAGAACACACACCTCGAGGTCAGCAGGGCTGACTCAGAACAAACACGTCTCCCCAGAAAAAGCAATAACCAAAAAGACAAAAAATAAATAAAAAGCCTTCAGGCTGACGGTGCGATGCTTCAAGACCTAGACGTGCACATCAGTATAATTGCAGGGTTTTCTTTTTTTGTGATTTGTGCTTCCATTTTGAGCTGGCGCTGGGTCTCTGTAGGTGCCAGGTTGAACATATGTCATGGTGGAGAGGCATCAGATGGCACGGTGGGTGAGCCAAAGGTAACGCAGTAAAATCTGTGGCCTAAAAACTAACGAGGACACACAGGCTCCCCCTCACTGGAAAATATGGAACAGTCAGTATGAAAGAATGGGTTGTGATGAGATATATGGAGTGGATATGACAGGGATAGAAATGTCCTCCAAATTTAGTTCACTATATATTTCTATAGTTAGTACATTATCGTCTAAAACACACCTTACCTTCAGTAAATGTGTGATTATAATTGTTGTTTTATGCTTGTCTCTGTTCATGTTACCCTGGTCAAATATTATCATAAAATTCTAAGCATGCCGTGCTGTTGGATATTGCAGTGTAAATGTATACAGTAGGTGATCCATGAAACATTTGAACTACACTCTCACTTTTTACAGTTGCCACCAACATCCATTTATAAAGTAAATTTCCTATTTCTGTAATTAGTTGCAAATACTCATCAGTAAATACCTCGATGTATTGATTTACGCATCTTATGAAAACATATTCTGCTGAATGCAAACATGCATTAGTATTTTGGTCATGTGTAAATATCTCCTATAGTGAAAACAATTATGGCTCTGTTGCTAGTCAGGCAGAGAATCCATTTCCATCTTAATGGTATGTGACATACTTTGTCTGAGCAGCCACAAAGCCTGGTCCCGTGGGAGTCACAGCCCTGAGAATCCTGTTTTTTTTTGTGTGTCAGAATTGATAATAAGACTGCTTACGCAGAGAGAAAAACATACAGTCCCATGGAGGCACACCCATACTCACGATATGATATTCTGAGAGTATGTGCTATTATATCCCTCAATAGCACCATGTGATAAGCAGTGATGATCAGGCCCACAACAATGACTCCCCACTTTTCTACAGAATAGACCCAATCCAGGGATGAAATTGTAAAGTTCATAAACCACATCAATCCATTCTGGGCACACCTGCCCATCCTAAAGTTATTGTCTAGGTGTGCGGAATATGATAGTCTTCTAAGTGGGCCATCAACTATTCATGTGGGTGCTGATACACCTACAGAAACGCTCTCAGGTGTGCAAGAGCCTGCTGAGATTTCCACCCTTTCATGGATTCCGTGCCATGGTTGGAGCTGGAAACTGTCACGAGGGCACTGCCAATCTCCAGCCTGGGACACTGAGTGGATAGGTTACTCATAGGGGTTCTATTGAATTGGAGCACTGTGTGTTGATAATTGATTTTGGTTATGAAGAATTCATAATGTGAAAAATGAACACTTCTGATACATTAATATTTATCATACTTATCGAGTTATGCTAAATATAGAAAGTTGTAGTGACCTCGTAGTTTCTGATACAAAACGAATACTAATTCTGATTGAGTTGGAGGAAATAAAGCATACAGCTGCATAGTTCAGTTGGCTAAACACCTTTGATCACTTAATAATGAGCTTGTTGGCAGCTACTCTCAAGATGGTGTAATCCATAGCTTTCTCACTGCAAAGTTAATGACGATTATATGTTTTCCATAGGTTTATTTTGAAAGAAGTCTTAAGACATTTTTTTTATTATTATTATTAAATAAAACAAACACTCCGTCCACTGTATTGTTCTATACCACAAATTTGGTTTTATACCTGGAATGTATTCACAAAACTTTCAGACAGCTTGAAGGTCATCAATGCCCAGTCCAAAACACTAATACTTTAAAGTCACTAGAATCTCTCTTGGCATCATCATGGTCATCGTTTGTGGTACAGTAAGTGTTTGGATGGATTCCAATACTCCATCTACTCTTGTTATGTCGAACAGATGGAGGTTGTCAAGTATGAATATGGCACCTTGTTAAAAAGAGAGAGATGCACTCCCTCCAGAATGTCAGTAAGATTACAAAAAAAGTTGGGGACACAACCTACAAGCCATTAGGAATAAGTGTTGTGCTGGTTTACAGTAGTTGTAGTTCAGTATTTTGACCGTGGCTGAAACAGTCGCGCCTTGGTCTAATACGTGCGACACCTGCTGTAGTAGCTGAAAATGATGCGGTCTATCCACCTGCGGTATCTTGACACGGCGGTGTAGACCCCTGGATACCTGGGATCAGCACAGCCCTCTCCCCAGGACACGATGCCATAGACACGGCCCTCGCACACAAGCGGGCCACCTGAGTCACCCTGGAAACAACAAATCAGGAGCCTGGGTTACTATAGAAACTAAACCCTATACGCATGTACTAGTACGTGCACAAGCATACCCACACATCAATACTCTCTCTCACACACACACTCACACTCACACACGGACTGTAGTTGACCCCTATTGATGTCAGCTGTCTAATGTACAGTGGTGGTCCAATTGACCTTTGACCTCACCTTGCAGGCATCCTTGCCCCCGGTGCTGTATCCTGCGCAGATCATGTTCTCTGTGATGCTGCCGTTGAAGGAGTCGCTGCTGTTGCACCGGGCGGTGGGGACGACGGGCAGCTTGACCGTGCGGAGGACAGAGGGTATCTGCCCGCCAGCGGGGCTGGTGCGGCCCCATCCGGACACCCGGCACACCCGACCCTCAGCCACGAGGGCATCTTGACGGGGCAGGGGGGCGATGGACACGTAGTTGTTCGGAACCACGGGAGCCCGTAGCTGCGGAGACAGGAGTGGGGGGGGGGGGGGGGATGAACAACATGGAGCTGAGCACAGTGAAAATGGTGTGGTGCTGAATGTTGACTTTCCAGTGATAATTCACCTCAGAAACAAAAAGACCGTTTTCACAGTTGTATCACTGAACATACTGTAAGTAATTGTTTTTGTTTGACTGTTTAATGCTCAGGCCATATATATTTGAGTGTTCCACAGTATAACTGTCTCAGATGACTTCAGCATAGCCAGAATGTATTTGATTCCATCCCAAGAGGAAAAGAGCCATGAGAATTTTTTCAATAGTTTCTTACTAATGGCCTCCTTACACCAAACGATTTTGACAAGGTTTGGGAAAGAGTCTTGAAAGATTGTAGTCTTTTAACTACTGCCCCCCCATTCAAGCTTTACTCAAAAGACTTCAATCTTTCAAAAATCTTTCCCAAATCTCAAATTTGTTTGGTGTAAGGATGCCATTGGGTCCTTTATCTTTGAAAAAGTGTGGTCTTTTCATCTGAAAAATGTTTACTCAAATAATGAGCGGGAAATGTCTACAGGCCCTTCAGCTTAAAAGAACCATAATGTCTCAGGAGCATTCAGAGACTGAGCAGCATCTCTTGAGGTTGATTAAAACACATATTTGTAAATAAACATGCTAGCCTGCCTGCTGCCTTTATCCCATAAGCAGAACTTTTAGGCTGAGACACAAAAAAGAACTCCCAAGTGTTTTGTGTCAGCCAACTCCACTCGCTAAGTGGCACCAGTTCTGAGCATACAGGAACAGCTAATGAGTGTAATCAGTGGATTCAGTAAACAAGTTGAACAAACTAAAGAAGACCATTTATTTTTCACAAGCTACCTGAAAATAACTCAGACTAGGTCTGCACTGAATACCGTATTCAGTATGTGCTTTTTATATACTGTAATGGGACCTGATGACCCTCCCAAAGTAACACTAAAACAAGAGGCTTACATTAAAGCAACACTAACAAGTTTTTTGTACCTTAAAATTAATGTCCTCAAAATCATTCCAGTGGTTCATCAACTCGTAAAAGGGTGCAGGGCACTTCTGCATTCGCTTCACGGCCCTCTATCGGCTATAACCGCACTATGTAAGTTTACCAGATCGGGTAGCGGTTCTGTAGTACGATGGAATGACACATAAGAAACCACAAATTTGACTTGCTTCAATGTCGCACTACATCATACTTTCATAAGATCATAAAACATACTCGTTATTTGCTGGATAAACAAATAGCGACAGAGGAAAAGTGCTTTAGTGTTGCTTTAAGATTTTTGGAGGAAAAGATCAGGCCGTCTGCCGAGAGACCTGCCGCAATAATAGACAGTATTGGACCATTAAAGCACACAATGATCCAGAACATAACAGAGCAAAACATAGCATGGTTAAGACATGAGTCCAGACCTCAGTCCATCAAAAAAATGAGCACAAGGCCAAAGTGATGCCAAATACTTGTTCCTGCCTCAAAACTCGGATTGCTGCTAAAAAGGTGCAGTCTAGAATTATTGTGGACACATGGAGAGATTTGGTAGGTATTATAAGAACCATTTTGAGAGCTGTGAATGCAAATAAAAAATGTTGCCATTGATTATTTTAAAAAGGTATGAATAATTTTGGACATGCCATTTTTCATAAAAATGTTAAAAGAAGATGAAAACTTTGTTTGAAACTTTTGGCAATGTGACAGTGTCATCTCCAATCTGAACTAACATATTGGTCAAGAGAAAATAAACATTAAATCAATAGGCTATGAATAATTTTGTTCCTATACAGTTAATCCTCTCTTACTTTAATGAGCATGATGTCAGCATTGTGTGTAGTTTTGTTGTAATCTGGATGAGGTATAAGGAGATACGGCCTGTAGAACTGTTCAGTGCCCTCATACATGCTGAGTGAGTAGTCTCCAGCTATAATCATCATGTGCTCAACCCTGGAAAAGAGGAAGGGAGAGATGAGAGACATTTGTGCACAGGTTAATTACCAGAAATTTATGATGAGTAACATCCGTGATGACGCTGTTCTGAGAAGATTACATAATATGTTTTTCTCACAATGTGGATTTCGCAGCAATCACATTGCTCTCTTTGTTCACTTCTCCTAAGACATGTTTGATTATGGTAAGAACATCAATTGGCCCCAAGGCCTTTTTGATCCTGTTGTCAGACGTTATCCCATGAATCCAGCAGGCACAATGGCACTCTTTGTGAGATTAACAGGAATTAAGCCATATCAGTTCCGTGCACTTGCCTCAGCCCTGATTATCTGATACCTCAAACTGAAGGACACACTCTCTCACACATGGCCACTCATGCCAAGACTTGACCACAAGGCTGCCCTACTTCACCTGCCCCCTTGGCTCCTTCCTTGTTCCTGGAGACAACTGAACATTTGTGAGGCATTCTCACAGAACAACTGTGCATGTTTTTGAAACGTTGTTAAATTTTAATGACTTATGCAAGTGTAATGCAATGTTGCATTATTTGGAGCTTTCTTTTGTTGGTTTTTTTTTCTCTTTTTTTGCCTTTCCTAACTTCACTGCCTTTAACAAGGCCTTTCATGCATTTCGTTGTGTAATTTAAGATGTAGCGTAGAAAAAAGCCCCCCTGCCTAAGGACACATATAGAGGGAGAGGGAAGGAGGTCAACACGTCACCTTACCCCACGTCACAATGAGCGGCTGTTAGAACCCAGTACTTGTTGATTAAAGTGCCCCCACAGAAGTGCTGTCCTGAGGTGCTTTGGATGGATACCATGTACTTGATGGAGTGTGGTGGTGGGGCATAGCCTCCTATGATTCGACCCTGAATCCACTCTTGGCCTGCAGCATCAACAGAGAACAGAAAAGGGAATTGCAATTAGAATATCTTTGGGCAACACTATAAGATTAAAGAATGAACGCTAATGTCATTGTTGTGGACCGGTCAGAGTAATCCATAACTTAGAACTTCACCCAAAATACATAAATATAGCATTACAAATCATGTCAGCATTATAATAGATTGTCATTTTTAGCTGAACCTGCATTGTGCTCTGATCATTGTTTACAGTTTAGAGGTGAACCTCCATTATGCTGTGAAAGCTAATGCTATGAGGGTAACTTAATGCGGATGAAAATTATCTCTGTGTAATCTTGTACGGTATAATTGTCCTATTAATGTTCTGACTTGTGTGTAGTGACACACTGGCATTAAACTAGAAGCAGGTTCCATGTCCTTATTTTCACTGTAGGAAATCCACTGTACACTTTCCTTTTCCTTCTTACAGCAGTTTCAGGTATTCACAGCCCATCAATCTGTTGTGACTGTACCGTATTGTCTGCCAGATACTGCCTTCTATAGAATTCCCTGCTATCTTTCACTCCATCGGTGAAGATGTCTGGCAAAGATGTCCTCTGAGATTTCCAGCTCAATGACAATGTCAATCTTGGCTCTTCAACAATAAAACTCTAATGCTATCATCTTGTTCAAAGTATACCTGTTAAAGGAACAGGGAAGTCCTGACTGGGAAAAAGGACCCTTTGTGATACCCGCTTATACCCACAAGGATACTGATGCTCTTGTGACATTCACGTCAAGACAAGTTATTTCATGCCATGGTTGAGGGTAATTCTATACAATGATATGCTGTACATTAGTTAAAACATTATGCAACAGTGCGTCACATTGCTATGTGAGGATCAGCTTCATGGTGGAAAATCGACCTGACCGGTATGACTTAGCTTCCCACAAAATGTGAGAATGTCCTTGACTGAAACCTCAGAACATCAGGTTCAGCTTTCACCCACTCTCCTTAAATTAGGTGTTAAAGGCAATCTGATTTGGCTTCTTATTAAAACAGCTGTTATTCAAGGAGAGGCTTCGGACTATTCTGCCTATTGTGTATCTCCTGTTTCTTTTAATTAACTTGATGTTAAACATGTTAACATAATGTTAACATAACAATGGTTTTAACAGTAATAATAAACATTACAATGTCATGCCCTCCAATCTCAATGTTAGCATAGCATTAAATAACTTGTACTTGTAACTTGTAATCATTGATAGGTAATTTAATGCTTAATATTTTCCCCATCAATTTCACACTAAGTCCCAGATATGTGTAAATGTGGTATCTCAAAAGAATAACCATATGATAGTTTTACTCATACATCACAATGGTTTCTAATAAACATTACAATGTCTGCTCTCCAATCAAAACAACATAACACAAGTTATCCCTTGAGTATACACATCAAAGAGTCACACTCAGACAACTGTGCTATAGGACACTGTGGAGTAGTAACTCTGAGTGAGTTTTCCCACATCATACACTCTATGTGGAAGCCAAAATGTAATATCATTACAACAAGTTCTCTCTGCTTAGTTTTCTCCGAACCTATGTTTTTCAGTTTCCAAAAGGATGCTATGAATACATCATGCCCTGTTCAGATCCCAATTCACATGTGGACACACTCAAAACATCATAAACAACAGGAGACAGCTCTGTACAAATAAAAGTAGATTTCACTTACATTTTACAGCAAGCAGTTCCAGCAACAGACATTGTAACAGAGAAATAAGGATCATTGCGAGACGTGGATGGGATGTGGACCTACAGGGATCAGGCTATACTGAAAGGCAATACTGCACTGCTGCTACCTTGATTCCTTCTGATGGGAAGCGAACGCACCTGAACTCTCAGGTTTCTAAGTTCCGATTTCCGTTGCCATGGTGACCACACTGTCCCAACGGGAGAACAATATATAATTGAAGCTGAGGATGAGACCTGGGCGTTTAACCCCACCTGTGACCTTATGATCTTATACCCATCAGAGTAATCGCTCAGATATCTCCCCCATATTATACAATTGATTCAGTATCTTAAGAGAAAAGCATGTATCAAATGAAAACAATTCACAGATTAAAATGGCAAATATATTTCTTTACAAGGGTCACAATTGATACATGCCAACATCACAAGCGATTGTCAAAGTTGAGATGGGCCGTATAACTGTACTTAGTTTATGGTTAGGAGGTCAAATTCAGCACTAAACTCTTCAAATGAATGTGTTGAAAACAGCACATCTCTGTGTCCAGATAGGATGTTGTCCATATGTTGTTTCCAACACATTGCTTTTGTTATTTGTTACACAATATGTGTTGAAAATAACACAACTAGTGTTGTTTTTAACACACATCTTTGTCCAGATACGGACAACACAGTTTGTGTTGTTTCCAACACATTCGTTTTAAGATTGTATTTTCCTCATCAATTCCTCATTGGTGGAATGACTTGCCTATGTTTTGTGTTCCTGCAATAGCTTTGGGTCTTTCAAGGCATCTGAAGACTGTTGCACACTGTTAAGGCCCATTCACACCAAGAACGATAACGATAACTATAAACAAATATCGCTCTCATTAATATGAATGACAACGTTCACACATAAACTATAACGATAAAGACATGAAGAACGATATTGTTGTTGATCACTTTCAGAGCGATTTTGACAACGATAAAAAGCTAACAGATAATCAGAACCCATAATATTCTAGCCATCACATTCATTAACACGAGGAGAGACTTTTCTTATCGTTGGCCAGTGAGGACGCTTTTATCGTCATGGTTATAGTTATCGTTATCGTTCAAAGCACAACCATACTAGACAAACTGAAAAGTCTGATAAGCACGTATTGGGATCAAACCGGCTAATTTGCTATCTTGCCTGTTTTTGAACAAATGCGGGATATTGTACTTTGGCTTAATTAATTAATGAAAAAATCATAAATCTTTGATGACGTCATCAAAAAAAAAAAAAATATATGATTGGATGAGGAAAATAATGACTAGGCTAAATGACACAGCCAGACATGAAACTGATTTGTGGTCATTTAATAAATTGAGCTTCTGTGTTTGTTCATATACCCTTCATATATTATAGATACAGTATAATGCTATACCTTAAGAGATCATAAAACATTTTAATAAACGTCATACTAACACTTCCTCTCTCAGATTCTTTTGTTTCCCCCCTCGCACTCCTTTCTCTTGCTCTGTCATTAAAGGTGACATAGAATGGAAACCATTTTTGTCTTGGTTTTGATGAATTGGGAGATGTTGTGCATACCAAAGAGCTACCATGAACATAAGGCATGGTTGTGCCCTCCTTCATATGAATATATTGAACTTAGAAATAGCCACTAAAAAATGGGCGAATTAGAGCAAGGCCTTCTTGTGATGTCAAATATCACAAAGCCACTGAAGTTCAATTGGGGCTGCCAAAGAGGGCGCCATCTTGTCAAAAGAACCATTTCAATACCCAGCCTAAATATAAGGTTTTAATTGGGCTTGTAAAATTGCAATTGGGTTATTTTTTATAAATCAAAGTTGAATACATATATTTTAACATCAGAGAACACAGTACAATACTCGATTCATCCATCCTATGTCCTCTTTAACACCTGTCTCAGAGTCCTTATTGTTCCCTCACAGTTTCGTGTGCACGGATGCGCTGTTATCCTTTGCCTCGCCCCTTATCTGCAAACATAAACACACACACATACAGATACAGCTGTCTCTTCCTGTTTGTTGTCATCTCAGGAGCACAGTAAATGAGAGCACTCTCCCCCCTCGCTGGCTCTTCCTCCCACCCAACATATGTGCACGCTCACACCCTTAATGACTCAGAATCACATAGAGAAACAAACAGCAACTGATGGAAAACAAATCTCATCTTCCAGAAAACTCTGGCTCTGGACCTATAACTGGACTTATATATATAATATATATATAATCATTATTACATATAATAATTATTAATATATATATATAATAATAATTATTATTATTATCATGTTATTATTACATTATGGATTATTGGTATTTATTTTTACACCTTAAGTTTGTGTTTGCAAAGGTATCAGGGCGGCGGGTAAGACTCCCTGGTGGCCAGAGGAGATGAGCTCAGGTGGGACGCTCCTGCCACCCGGCTGTGAAAGTTGTGACACTTTGATAAAGACAAAAATATCAAAAATAGCATAAAGGGGGAATCCTGTCAGAATCTACACATCACATCATGTGCAAGAGCATTCAAGACTAAACATATTCTAAAAACCAAAACAATGGTCACCAGAATCTCCTGAGCTATCTCATCATCCGTGTGGTGTCATACTGACACCTGGAGTCGGAAAGTCACCTGAGGCGGCATGCAGTGAGTATGCTGCCGTATGGAAATCTATCAGGATCAAATGAGGTGATAAATATTTTGGAATAGTGCAGTAAGACTAGTCTGCATTAAGACTTTGGAATAGTGCATTAAGATAATGCCATCTGTAATCTGTCAATGAATGAATATGTGTGGGAGGAAATACAGACAAGCTCAATTTCGGGTTGTGTCATTATTTTTGTTATTTTGTTATTTTTGTTTGTGCAGAACATGTATTAGGTGCCAGCTGAGAGAGTGAATGAATAGTAAACAAATTAGAGTCCTCTTCTGACAAGGCTGCTCTGTGCATCCCTCCCCTCCTCTCAGCCTCCAGACCTCTGAGAGCCACCTCTCCACCTCCACCTCTCCCCTTTCCACCTCTCCACCTCCACCCTCCACCTCCACCTCTCCCCTTTCCACCTCTCCACCCTCCACCTCTCCCCTTTCCACCTCTCCACCTCCACCTCTCCACCCTCCACCTCTCCACTTCTCCCCTCTCCCGTCTCCATCCTCTACCTCTCCCCCTCTCCCCTCTCCCCACCCTCCTCCTCTCCACCCCCTCCATCTCCCCACCTCTCCACCCTCCTCCTCTCCACCACCCCTCTCCCCCTGGCCCTGCCCTGAGGTGCTTTGCTCCGTCCCAGGATCCCCCGTCTCTCAGACAGGGCCCTATCATACTATCAACAGCAGACATATAGGCTACTGTTTCCCTCGCCGCAGTTCTGCGCAGGGAGGCAAAACCTCCACGTGTTCCAGGTTGTTAACCCTCTAAGCAGCCTGACCTCTGAGTCTGATTCAGTGGGTCAAACTTTTCTCACATGGCATACGTTTCTCACGCGGAAAGAATTTTCACTCGGGGGTTACTTCGTTCCCATAACCCTGAATTTAAAAAGATTTGAAACATAGGATTTGAAATGAATTCATTTCTAACTTTGATGCAATTATGTGTGGAAACAAACAACCTTTCAGAAGCAGAGAGCTTGATAGTTTGATCCCTAAAATTTACATATATCCCATATCAGATAATATTCAGAACCAGATAATGCCTTGATTTCTTTTTCTTTTCTTTTTTTCAACAGACCATCCCCACCTCTCCTGTGTCCTGAATTTTGACAGCTTTTGTGAAAGTCAAAATATTACACTCTTTCAACAGCAGACAGGCTTGTCAGTCACCGAACCCACACTGAAGTCTAGAATTAGGCCATTTTGTTAAAGAGGACTAAAGGATTGCTGCCTGGTCTGAGATCAAATGGGAGTGGTATTTTGGTTGTTTCTTTTCCCAAGTACTCTTGTTGACTACTGATGATGAAGTGACTGAGACATTCCATTGTTGTTAGACAAGAAAGCAAGACGCCCCTCTGTGATGTCAAAGCTGAAAGTGTTTGAGGTCTATAATGACAAATCTCTAAGCAAATAACTTTACACAGTTTGGTTGTTAGTAATCCAGCAGGGGTCTTAGAGGACTTCAGTAAATATTTGCAGTCCTGAGAAATAAATAAATAGATCTTTAATCAAGTCTTTGTCAAACAATGGTAACTATAATACTTAACTCTTTACTTGTAAATGTGCCTTAAAGAGAGAGAAAGACACAGAGATGACAAATAGCTAGTCTAGTACAAACTAACACAGATATCCTCGGGTGACACATCATCAACATAGAAGCAGTATGTTTTCAAAGTCGTTTCAGCACCACATGATACTTCAGTTCAGACCCCAACAAATACATTGCTCCTTATGGAGCACTTTTCACACCCATATTTCCATCAAAACAATGCATTCCCGCCCTGATATTGTGATGGTCTCAAGTTTGATGGTATTCTGTTTCCGTCAGCCACAGTCAACAATACACCCAAAGGGAGCATCAAAAAGAGCCCTTAGAATTGGCAATATAATCCTGCAGGACACGTACCTTTGTCAAGTACTAGGTCAATCTCTGTTGCATTGTGGGATTGATTATGAGACGTCTTATTGGCTAGTCCCAGATGGAAAGTGGGACATGGTTTCATTATAAAAGTCAACAACTGGGTGTGTGGGCAACCATGAAAATCTGAGGTGTGTGAAAGCAACAACCATCTTCAAGTGAGTATTATTGACACGAGCATTTCTGAGGAGAAAAACAACCTCGGTCATCTTCCACATTCTGTTTCCAGGCAGAAGGGAAGAGCCAGAGGAGAGGGATTGCTTATTTAGATAGTGTTTCATAGATCTAAACAATAAAGTTATTTGTGTTCTCTGGTGCTTCCTTGGGTTTGGTCATCTGAAGTGGCCCCAGGGCCTTCTGCTGATTCTGTGGACCTGTTCTGTGAGCACTGAGGGGCTAGTGAAAGGGACACCCTCTCTAGGAATTCTTAAATTATATTGGGAACACACATACACATCTAATGTTTTGAAGATGTTTTCCTGTCAATTTTAACAATGCATCTTGTACACACATATTTCTGTTACAGGACTGGCTAACATGGGACGCCTTCAAGCAACAATTCTGCTCTTGTTGGTCTTAACTATCAGAGGTATGGAGACACTTTTCTTTCTACACTGTTCAGTCTGCTATGTACTGTACTGTATCTCCTGTACCTGCCAAAGTCTCATGCTATAAAGATGGTTTGGAATACTGAAGCCCCAATCTGCAACTCAGCACTTGTCTACCTTGCTCTTCTTCAGCTGTGACCAGCTCTTGATATTTTACTGTATCTCAGCACTGGCACACCTGCTGTTTCTCATGAAAGATTTTCTCAGGCAGTTGAGTTGAATCAAGATACTCAGTGACTGTATACTGGTAATCAGTGACTATATAGAAGAAGAGACAGAAAATGATGGTGGAAATGACTCTTGTAATCTGAGTGACCACTGGAAGATGAGGAGATTGGAGCGTGGCTTCTGGATCATGCATTAGGGTTTCTGCAAACTGTATTGTTTACAAAAAGGTCAAGCAAAATGTTTCAGCTCTCTTTTTTGTTCTTCATGACAAAAAGTTCCTCGGCACAAAAGAGTGTGAACCTGACACCTGTGCCAGCTAGTTTGTAGGATACGATTTCCCCCATGGGGACATGTTTTCTGGGACGCAGCCACATGCCTTTATTAAACTCTCGCTACAAGGAAATTGTGGTAATGGCAATGACACGGCCATATGTTTAGCTATCACCTAACTGATTAAGCAAAGCTGTGACACTGCATGCTGATGAACAGACATTTTTTTCTCATTCTCTCACTCTCTTGATGGCTGTGACGTACAGACACGCTTGAACAAAGGATTATTGGAGGTCAAGAGGTTGAGCCGTACTCAATCAAATACCAGGCCTCCATCCAGTTCAACCGCAACCACTACTGTGGAGGAACCCTGATTGCAGCCCAGTGGGTGGTGTCTGCTGCCCACTGCTGGAGACCGTAAGCACTGCACCAATGTTCTACATGATTTTTTGGTATATTGCGTGATTCACTTAGTCATGAACAATTCAGTTAGCGCTAATGGAATGCAAATTCAATAAATTATAAATTAATAATTAATAATAATTCAATTAAAAATTATAAATGCTAAATTATTTATGAATGAACACACTGCTTTAAAGGGATATTCCGCCATTTTTGGAAATACGCTCATTTTCCACCTCCCCTCGAGCAAAACAATCGATATTTACCTTGTTCCCGTTCATCCAGCCATTCTGTGAGTCTGGCGATACAACTTTTAGCTTCAGCCTAGCATAGATCATTGAATCGGATTAGACCACTAGCTTCTCGCCTGCTAGCTTCATGTTTAAAAGAGATTTCTGGTAATTTTCTCCTCTCAAGTTAGAAAGTGCAATAAGACCAACTGAAAATGAAACCTGGCGTTTTTCTAGGCTGATTTGACATGGAACTACACTCTCATCTGGCGTAATAATCAAGGCAACTTGCACACTACTGGCACTACTACTGCTTGTTGTCTATGGGGACTATTTTCAGATGCTGCGTACGATATCACTACGCCTAAGGTACATTTGCAAGTTGCCTCGATTCTTACGCCAGATGAGAGTGTAGTTCCATGTCAAATCAGCCTAGAAAAACGCCAGGTTTCATTTTCAGTTGGTCTTATTGCACTTTCTAACTTGAGAGGAGACACGTTTTAAATGGGAAAATTACCAGAAATCTTAGTCACTTTTAAACATGAAGCTAGCAGGCGAGAAGCTAATGGTCTAATCCGATTCAATGATCTATGCTAGGCTGAAGCTAAAAGTTGTATCGCCAGACTCACAGAATGGCTGGATGAGCGAGAACAAGGTAAATATCGATTGTTTTGCTCGAGGGGAGGTGGAAAATGAGCGTATTTCCAAAAATGGCGGAATATCCCTTTAAGGGACTAATCCAAAAAGCACACAAAGTTTTGAGTACTCAAACTGCTTTTTATCTCCTCAGAAGTTCACTCATTCAGGTGGTTTTAAGTGAGCACAGCCTTGCCAATGTGGAGGGTTTTGAGCAAGTCTTCGATGTCGAGAAAATCTTTGTGCACTACAACTACAACTACAGGACATTCAACAATGACATCATGCTCATCAAAGTAATGGACGACTATCAAAGCACCACTATTTCAGATTCAGAGTTCACAGTCATGTCATGATCACAGCTCGATTAAGACCAGTGTGCACAACAGAGGGCAGTGATATGTTACAGTGGCATGACTCTCTTGTGTTTCTTTCTGTCCAGCTGAGTAGACCTGCCCAGCTCAATGCCAACGTGCAGCCGGCCCATGTGCCTACCCACAGTGACCCAGAGTTGAAGGGAGGCTCCACCTGCACTGTGAGCGGCTGGGGGGTCACGCGTATCTACAGCTACTACCTGTCTCCAGTGCTGCGCGCAGTGGACGTCAGCATCATCCCCAAATGCTACTACTACTACTACTGGAGGATCACGGACAACATGATCTGCGCCGGCTCACCCTTTGGTGGGAAGGACTCCTGCCAGGTGAGTAATTCACTAACAAAAAGCCACGCCAGCATTTAAGATTGCAGATGATTGACTCATATGATCTGACTCTGAATCATCTGTTTTCCTGAGATGGAAATTCAAAAAGTGGATGAACGTGAATGTGACATTTAATCAGAGCTCCTCAAATCTGTGTAAAGGTTTCTGCCAGATGAGAAAAAAAGAATATTATCAGACTAGACCATTTTCAATGTTAACAAATAAAACTGTTAAATCTGTTTTTTTTTCTGTTTGTCTCACAGGGTGACTCAGGAGGGCCCCTCATCTGTGATGGGAGATTTGAAGGCATTGTGTCCTGGGGTATCAGCTGTGCCAACCCTTACTTCCCCGGGGTTTACACAAGAGTGAGGAATTATGCCAGGTGGATCGACTGGGTTATGAACAATAATAAATAAATGTAAAAAATCTCATCTACAAATACTTCTAAAATAAGTATTTTCTTAATCCGATGTGCTGATCTTTGTCAAATACGGTGATAAGAGAGGAGACCGACGTTAGGCTATATAAGTCCAAATCAACAGAGTACGCTCTCAAATTTGAGGCCACCTGCATGCATGCATGTGCGAGAGAAGCGGGCAGTAACTCATTGCCTCATTAACTCTGTCCCAGCTGACAAGACAGGAACAACAGGGCTTTACTTAAGCTTTCAGAAAAATCACATGCGCTAACCCGAGTAGTCTGGGCAGGAGCCCATGGAGAAGAGATTCAAACACTCTTTTTCTTTCTCTCTGAGCAGCACTGCAACTGTTAACACCATTTGGATTGATTTAACTTGGCAGCACAAATAAAAAATATTCATTCAAGTGATAACTCCATAATCCACAAAGTCAAGAGTGTACAGCGACCATATGACTTTTCAGAAAGCGGTAAATCCTGTTTTGTTGCATTGTTTTGTTCAGTGTGCAAGCCACAGATTGTGGTGATAAGCTGTAACGTTTTTAAAGGATTTTTGCTATTCTATTTATTGTATTATATACAAGCAAGACACCCAGAGAACCCAATGAACAGGAAACTAGTCCCTCTGCTTCTGTTTCTCTCTTTGCATTGTTTTCGCTTTCTTCTTGTGTAAGTAGTGAAAGTGTATTTATAGTCAAATGGATGATAGAGATGATGCAACGATCTGAAAATCTGTGTTCTACAAAATGTCAAATAAAATAGTTTTAAAGAGTCTCTACCTGTGTTTTAAGTCTGTTTTTCACATTGGTTTAATATTGCAAAACTATGTGCTATGCGTGAGTATTTCTCACATGCATCCCTGCCCAATTACTCATTTGCAACTAGGTCCGCCCTCTATTCAAATGTTGATGTTGGGGCTGACCCATGAACCCTCAGCCCGGGCAGACAGAGGGTTGTCTCTTTCACACAAGTTTGTGATGCATAGTTGTATTCTACCACAGGACGTCACAGAGTGTTGATATGGAAAACCTGAATGGTAAAGAGAAGGTCAATGGGACAAAGTCAGTGGTTGATGTAGATGATAACATCATTGGGGAGCTTATTTCCAAATCACAGGAAGCTAAAGAATTTGCTTACTGTCCATACAGCAAGTTCAGAGTGGGAGCAGCAGTTTTAACTCCAAGTGGAAAGATCTTTACAGGTGAGATGGTGAATATTTGGCTTACTTCTACTACTACTACTTTGGCTACAGGGCCCTTGTGAAAACACTGTAAAGGAAAAAGAAACAGTAGTTAGACTTTTATGAAATACAAAAAGTACCACATTTCTATGAAATACCAAAACTTTTCTAGGCTCCATGCTAAAGACTACTGTACATTTAGCGGGAAATTATTACAGCTGTGTCATTAGTGACATATTCTGTTTGTGAATTGATTACATTTTTGCAATCTACAGATCTAGTGTGAGAATTGACATTCACTCAAAACAGATCATTTGAATATTTTTATCTAACGGAATGTATAGTTCTGTGATTTCAAATGAAAATTGTCTTGTTCATCATGGTTATGTGTATTGACGTAAGAGGGTGTGGGGAAGTCACATATACATGAGATCACATCATGAGCCACAGAACAGTCACAGCACTCAGTGTTGCTTCTTATATGTTCTAATCTATTAATGAACAAATAATTACCAAATAAATACAATTTCCTTCACATTCTCTCTCTGGAGACAAACTTGTTTTGGGAACCGGGACCCAGGTTCATTTATGCCAGTTTTAGTGTATAGTTTATGACTGTTTGACTGATTGTTTAGAATGCTGTCAGTACTGATGGCAATATAAGGCCTAATTAATGCAAATGGTCCAAAGATATACAACTAGTGATGAACAGAGGGCCCATTGTGTGTCTGTATACAAAGACGTTTCTGTCATTCTGACATTTCTACCTTTCTGACCTCAACACACATCTCACAAAATGAAAAAGTTCCTTATCACTCTCATATTTTGCATGGATACAAGAGTCCATTGTTTTATGACACCGGGATGAGCTAAATGATGATTCACATGTACCTTATTGACCTGAATTAAAGAGCAACTATGCAGGACTGGCGATTTCATCTTAAGTTTCGGTTTCGTTCTTCATTTCGCTCGTTTTATGCTTGCATATTTCTCTGCAGAGCTTCCCCGACAGCTTTAGCGTGTATATTTATACATATATAGGCTATATATAAATATATAAATGGCAAGCGTGGTTCTTCTTGTTCTTTATGCGTCTCAGCCTTCCAGATGTAAACAGGGAACGATCGTCTCCTGAACAAGTTGCAAGGTTGCAATAGCGGATAGGGACACTGGGGGCGGGAGGAAATATTACTGTTTTCGATAAAACTGGTCAGTCAAGCAAAACAACGATTTCTAAGCGATTTTATGACTATGAAAAAGTTGCATAGGGTCTCTTTAATGTAACTTACTAATATGGAAATTCTGATTTTCATCCAGGCTGCAACGTGGAGAATGCATGTTACACCCTAGGCATTTGTGCCGAAAAGACTGCCATCTCAAAGGCTGTCTCAGAGGGCTATAGAGATTTCAGGGCCATTGCAATTGCCAGGTGATGCAAGTCCGGAAATTGACACAGTTACAAATTCAATATGTCACTTAATATTTCACAATGTGGCAATGCATGACAGACGGAGTGGAACTCCAAAAAGTTATTTCTGGAATTGCTGAAATAAGTGACTCTTTGTCTTTACAGTGATCTCAATGAACAAGTAATTTCACCATGCGGAGGGTGCAGGCAGTTCATGAGAGAGGTCAGTCCGGTTCTAATGTGTCTTCAAAGCCATTGGTTTGTTTCAACACATGCAACTCTCTGACTAACTCCATGACGTGTACACAATGAGTGCCACAACTTTAAACAAACATTTCTGTACAAGTGACTCATTGTTAATATTTTGAGTGACACTACTTCACTTCATTTATATTCTATTAAACGGTTGTGCTTAATTAACTTACTTACTATTAAGGTATAGAGGAAAACCAACTCAGCTGCTTCACTTCTGTGTTTCAGTTTGGTGCACACTGGGACGTCTACTTGACAAAGCCTGATGGATCCTACTGTCAAATGAGTGTTGAAGAGCTCCTTCCTGTGTCATTTGGGCCTTCTGACCTGAAAGGGGAAAAAATGTGAAGTCTCTTGAAATTATTCAGATTTGCATATTTATGAACTATTTTGACTTTGGCTATATGGTCTCCAGAGCAAGGACATGGACCAAATAAAGCAACTGTCTACTATGTAAAAAACATATAAATATGATAATGTGATATGGCAGGTCTGTTAAGCTGTCACTGATCTTAATTAAGCATCGAATTCTGATTGTTACAAATTCATGTGTGACCCAGCCATGAGCATAATCATGAAAGAAATTTTGAAGCCATTGGAGATCCAGATTTTGTTGTAGGCTACTTAATTTTGTTGATAATTGACAAATTAATTGGCTGGAAACTCAGACAAGCAGAGAGCACATTTGAATTTGCTCTGGCAGATCTGACTGGGGACTCCCCCATTCAAGCCAATTTATGAATCTCCAAAAACCCAGGAACCAACTGTTTATTCGGTATGAGAAAGCTTTATTAGATGACAGAGGAGGAGAGGTACAGCTCTTGTACATAACACAGTCACTGAATGCACTGTTGGTGTCAGTATCAAATGATACAGACATATATTTTATTTGAAATTCAGTAAAGACCGCATCAAATATTTACAACAAAATATGTGCTTATTGTACTTCAAAAGGATTTGGCAAGAGTTTTACTCCAATTCCACTGGTTATGCCCTTTGGAAATCAAGAGTGAACTGTATCCAGACCAATTCTCTTTCAAGATTTAATGTGGTCTAAAACCTTTATCCTACGCCCATCCAATGAAAATGTTTTGTTAAATGCTCAGTAACCCAAACTCGGAAAATCAGGCAGTTTAGTCCAAATCATATCAAAGCAATCTAAAATAAATCCAGAATTATTTGTGGATATTGTCATATGTCATATTAAGTTAACCCTGAAATGAAACTTATTGCAGAATGTGTGGCAATGGCCTTCAACTCAACCAGCTTACGACATCTCCACAGAAATATGATGTGACCTGTGATGCTTTGAGTCATATTTGAATCCACTTGTTTGATTATTAGCCTACTATTTCTTTTATATCCTTTTTTAAGTTTTGTTATAGAATGGGCCTCTCTCTCTCTCTCTCCCTCTCATTTTTTCCAATTAGATGAGTGTAGCATTTTATTAATTGTTCTAATATCATCAACGGTTCATTGGCTGGAAACCAAACCTGTTAGGCTTTATTGTTCATTTGTGCGTTGGAAAGGATTTTGTTTTCTAAATTTGGCTAATACAATTCTCTGTAGCCTAAATTCAATAGAGACGTCAACGCTAAAATGTTTGCAACTCTATGATCACCTATCCAAATCAGTGACTTTTATTTTGACAGAGCTGGGACTTTTATTTTGACAGAGCTGGGTTTGACGTATGACGTTACTGTGCCAGATAGGCCTACATTTTACGTAAACAGTGCCCTTGCCTGGATTGAGAAGCAGGACAGGGAATGCTATGTAGGGCATAACCCGATTAACAACGACACATTTTTCTAATAACTATATATTATTTCACTATCTAGTGGTGAAACATGTCGGTTAAACATGCTGTTAGTCGGGGCCTGGAACTGGGGCGTTCGGTCTTCCAGCTAGGGCTTCTGAAACCAGCTGCCCGACTTGCAGCGAAGTTCCGAGGTGAGCGCTTGCGGGTCGGCCAACCGTCCCGCACCGTTCAGCCTCAGACTTTTTTGCCTGCTCGATACCGATATTATCGTATGTCATTGAGTGGTTTAGCAGCGCAGTTGCAGTCTGGTGGTTTCAGAAGGTTAGTTGGAGGCTCCCCCAGAAATAGGGTTGTGTTTTTAGCTTTCGGTGTCGGTCTTGGATTGATCGAACAGCAGTTGGAGGATGACAGGAAGAGTGTCGCAGCATGTCAACAAATACAGGTGGGTTGGCCTTGTTGACAGAAAAACTTATATAAGAAAGACGCACAAGGAAAGCGCTGTATGTGGTGTCCAATTGTATAATGTACAGACAACATTCCTCTTTACTGATTTAAGTTATCATCTTATTCAGGCTTTGTTCAAGAAGAAGAAGTTTGAGACGCCACTGAAGTCTTTTGTGTCTGGGTATAAACTAGAGGATTATGTTCTCGGAAAGCAAATTGGTAAAGGGTGTAATGCTGCTGTTTATGAGGCGGCAGCACCATTCGCAGTCCCCAGAGAAAGTGAGAAATGCTCCTTGGTGGAGTTGAAGTCTAACTCCAATGAACAGTCTGCATCTCCTAAGTTTTCCTATCCAACAATATACCCTCTTGCCGTGAAAATGATGTGGAACATGGGGGTAGGCCTCATTTTTTAATCCATACTTTGAGGCACTTTTGCCAAAGTATCCAATACTTCCACTTCTCTTTCATTTGTCATAATTTTAAATATTTGTCTTTCCCTTGCAGGCTGGGTCCTCTAGTGAGGCTATCCTGAACTCCATGTCTCAGGAGCTGGTCCCTGCAACCCCTCAAGCTCTCAAGCAGGAGGGCGAGCTCAGTCTCAGTGGGTCAGTGTTATCATGTACATTCTACTAAATATCTACAAGGCCTCCTGGCTTTGATGTGTTTAGTTGTTGATCATCTTTATTTGATTTTACATGCAGGCACTTTGGGTTGGTGCCAAAGACTGTCCCTGCACACCCCAATGTGATCAGAGTGCACAGGGCGTTCACAGCAGACGTGCCGCTACTGCCTGGGGCTGTGGAGGAGTACCCAGATGTGCTTCCCACCAGGCTCAACCCCATGGGCATGGGGAACAACCGCACTCTGTTCCTGGTCATGAAAAAGTAAGCACTCTCTCCTGTGACACATCATGATGCTGTTAACCTCTCACAAGCAGCTGTGGTAGTCAGGCTGTCAACTGCACAGTAAGGCCAGCTGTCAAATAGTGATCATGACCGTGACAAGGCGCAAGCGATTATGAATTGGCTTGCTGCATTTCTCCTGTCTCACCTTGTTAAGATCAAGCTGTTCTGTTTGGTGAGACTGCAGCTAAATCAGCACACAGCTCTTGGCTCCTTAATACCGCCAGTCACAAATGTTCCAGTTGAACCATAACAATTTTTAAAAAATTTATTTTGTCTTCATGACCAGTCTACAGTATTACATGATAAGTATCACTTTCAACTTCAGTCATGTAATCTAAAATGTCGTCCATTCAGCCTGTGTAATTAAACTTCTACTTCATGGTGGTATCCCCTGACCTTCTCTAGTTACCCATGCACTCTACGTCAGTACCTAGAAGTTTGTTCGCCAGGCAGAAAGGATGGCACCCTCATGGCCTTGCAGCTGCTGGAAGGAGTTGATCACCTGTGTAGACAGGGCATTGCCCACAGAGATCTGAAATCAGACAACATTCTCTTGGAGTTTGATTCAGGTCAGCGCAATCATTTCAACTCAAAACATTCCATTCCGAGGCGTTTTTGGGGGGATATGACGTGAAGTGTTTACTTTTATCATGTTTATATTGCAGGTGGTTGCCCTCGTCTTGTGATCACAGACTTTGGCTGCTGCTTGGCAGATAAGAACTGTGGTCTTCAGCTGCCTTATAACAGCCGCTGGGTGAGCAGAGGAGGGAACGCATGCTTGATGGCACCAGAGGTAAGAAATCTTGTCAATTGATATTAGCTGAACACAGACATGTTAACCATGTTGTTTAGTTCCTTGTTGTCTCCCAGCAAATGTGTTCAGGACAGTGTTGCATAATGTACTTGAACTGGAAGTACATGCTTGTGTTAAGTGATCAATTTTCATTTTAGGTGGCCACGGCAACTCCTGGACCCGGTGTTGTCATCGACTACAGCAAAGCAGATGCATGGGCAGTTGGTTCCATTTGCTATGAAATTTTCGGCGAGCAGAATCCATTCTATTGTCCACATGGCCTGGAGGGGCGCAGCTATCAAGAGGCACAGCTTCCTACACTACCTACGAACACACCAGCAGACCTGCAGTTGGTGGTTCGCCTGCTGCTGCGCAGAAATCCCAAAAAGGCAAGTGACCCACACAGCTAAAGCCTACCTTACACTGATAGACTTTGACAAGATTTGGGAAAGATTCTTTAAGATTGTAGTCTTTTAATTAATGCCCCTCATTCAAGCTTTACTCAAAAGACTACAATCTTTCAAGAATCTTTCCCAAATCTTGTCAAAGTCTGTCAGTGTAAGGTAGGCTTAACTCAGCTAACAGTGAAGGCAGATGTCCCACACAGCTAACAGTGAAGACAGGTGACCCACACAGCTAACAGTGACGGAAGGTTTTACACAGTACATAATATACATGTGCTTCTGAAGTTTCAAGTACAACATTACTCATCAAGGCCTCATCAAACACAGACTATAATTGCATGTAATCTGATTACTGGTGCTCTATTCTTCCAGAGAATTTTGCTAAGATGGTTCCTCATAGATAGATGAGCATTCTACATTTCCACCTCTCCTGAAAATGTCAAGGAAGCTAATATTTGCATCTTTTTTTCTTTGTGTGTTTAGCGTCCGAGTGCCCGAGTGGCAGCCAACATGCTTCACCTCAGCCTGTGGGGCAGACGCGCCCTGGCGACCTTGGACAGAGCCAGCCTAAGTAAACTAGCTGACTGGTTGCTGTGCCAGTCTGCCTTTGTGCTGTTAAAAGGCCGCGGCCCAAGCGGGAGCTCAGTGGAGGCCGACCTGCAGAGGTGCTTCCTCTCCAACATCGACCTGGAAGATCTGCGCACGGCCGTCGGCTTCCTCGTGTATGGACAGGAGCTCCGCTCTGCCGTCACTCTGTGATTTGGACCCGTTTGAGCTGAAGAGTTACCCTCCTTGTAGTAGATATAAGCACAAGTAGAAAATGTTATTTATTTTCTGCCTGTTTTTGTTCAGGTTGCACTTTATACACCTTGCACTTTCCTCCCTGTGCCAAACTAGGTTTGTGCATGCTCCCTTGTCAGCACCTCAAATCTAAAACTTTAAAGAACATTAAATGCTGTGATGCTGCAGTGTTGTATTATTTTGAGGGTAGTGCATTTTAAATTTCAACTCAGTTGATTTAAACTTTATTAATGATTTGATAGATACTTTATTGATCCCCAAGGGGAAATGTGTGTAACAGTACCAGACACCTCCTCTACACTGACAATATTTCCTGACAACTCTTTCGATGTTAATGGACAAAAATGCTCATGAAAAAAACAACAAAATAAAAACATTTTTGTTTTCTGTTGCTGATATTGGTGATGTCAATGTGTACCACCTGAAAGACACCTGCAAGAGAATTCGAGAAGCTTTCCAGAAAATCTTGGCCACTGGTTGCATTCCTCTGGCCATGAATGAGAGAGTCAGCATATACACTAGATAAGGAATACAGTACACATGTCAGGAGGAAACCCCTTACTAAAAGGATGTGATTCCACTTTTACAGCTGTTCCTTGATTCAAGCTTTGTACCCAGGGCATGGAAGGGAACTACCATCATACCTGTTCCCAAACGACCCAATACCAAAGCGATGAATGACTTCAGACCTTCTCACAGACCTGTGTGATCACCTGCAACAGCGGTGGACTGAAGCTATTTAAGTATGCGGATGACATGGCCTTGGTGACCAACCTCACTGATGACGGCTCCCTGTCCACTTACAACCAGTTTGTCAACACAATGACACTTGTTCAAGAGACACCTACTGAAGCTTAAAATCACCAAGACCAAGCAACTGTGTTGTCATAGGGGCCAACTGCTTGATACTCCTCATCCACTATCCACACCATTGAGACTGGAAGGGCAAGTAATGGAACAGGTTGAAAGTTTCAAGTACCTTGGCACTTTCATTGACCACTGCCTACCTTCACCCTGCATGTTGTTACAATTTACAAAAAGACTTTGAAGTGAGACAGGACATTCTATCCAAAGTATATCAGTCACTGATAGAGTCTGCCATCACTTTCAACATCACATCTTGGTACAGCCTCCTACCAAACAATAGTAAAGCTGGCTAGGATAGCCAGGCAATCTGATTATAGGCATTCCACAAAATTAGCCATCTGATCTTTATATACAAGCAGTGGAAAGGAAATCCAACTTGATCATCCAAGACGCATCCCACCCCCACCTTCAAAGTTTTTAGAAATTAAAGCCCCCCTATGCAATTTTGACAATTTCTTCACGTTATGCCTGCAGGTTTCTCTGCAGAGCTCTCCTCATACAGCTTTAGAGTATATATTTTAAGACAGACCTCAATCGGTAAGTCTAATTTTCGCTGGCTCTGCCATGATGAATGTCTGAGAAACTCCACTGCTACCTTGTTCTAGCCTGTGTGTAGTACAGTTTGGTGCATCGTGAGACGAGACCACAATACTTTCTGTCTCTGAGGCCGGCGGCCCACCGGGCCAAAAATGCAAGGCTGTTTTTTCTGCTCACAGGCACTAGGGAGAAGCGAGATGGCCACCATTCACCCCCAGAAAAAGCCTTATAAACATTCCAATGACTCCAAAGCTGTTAAGTTAAGGTAAATTGAGCTGAAAAAAAAAGTGTAGTTCCCCTTTTACATCAGGAAGAAGGTTCAGGACAAGAAAGTCATTCTACAACAAATCCTTCATTCCCAATGCAATACATACAAAACTCATGCGGACACCACACACACTCTAAAGGAAAATCTTCTTTGATGGCAACAGTTTAAATTAAGCTTTTTGAACGTTTTAATCTTTGAATAGTAGCCTACATTGTTAGCTCCAAATATAAAGTTGAGCTGCATTCTGTGTATAATATGCAACTTTAGCTTATATTATTATTATTATTATTATTATATTTCTGCCTTCATTATATTTTTTGTTTTTTTTGTTTTCATTATTTGCATTTATAAATAATTTATTTGTATTATATTTATATCATATAATTAACTAAGTTAATATGGGTTACTATGTTGGATTTCAAAATTAGTATGATTCCAGGTCCTTGGATATATTCACATAGCCTGACGACGTCATACTCAATTCTAAAAAGAATGGAGGCGGGGCTAAACTTCGGTCTGGCATCCAGGCACATGCTTCAAAACTCAAATACAAGCACAGTATGGAATACAATTCCCATGATCACTGTGGACACAGAAACGCCCATCTTGTGAAATGTTTTATTACGATACTCGTAAATCATTCAACTTTGCAATATTGTGCAGTGCAGAGAGAGATTTGTCACGGGATGCCCTATTTATTTGTGGAATAACGATTGTTGCTGTACATTTAAATAATTCAGAGTTATCAAAGGTTAGTCGAAGCAACTCTTGCAGACCAAGTATGCTTTCTGTATTGAGACATAATAAATTATGGCTAAACTTTTTAGATACTCGGTTTTGCAGCAAATCAGAAGGCTGTGTCTCTCGTGGATTAGCAGCACTAACAACGACACATTCGGGTCACAGAAATGACATAAGGAAAGTACAAATTACCTTGTTGAGAGGAATGTCGGGGAAAAGCTACAACGTTCCACCAAGCGCAGAATTCGTAGCAAGAGTTTCGGGAATCGCCACGATGGGTAAATTGCCGTACCGAGAGACTGCAGAAGGTTTAGACGCAGCGTTTATCGGAGTTCCCATCGACACTGGCACCTCAAACCGACCCGGAGCAAGGTGCAAAGTACCATAGACCTATGCAGTTGGCCTACTATGTTGATTGTAACTTTGCATTTTATGAGAAATGATTGCATGCAAAATAGACTTGTGTTAAAGCGTGTGTTGACAGTAGCTGAAAACCTTAGCCTATCTACCATTAATGTCCCCTCCTTCACTTCACTTCCCTTTCAGATTTGGTCCACGTCAGATCAGAGCAGAGTCTGCATTGCTCAGGGCATACAACAGCGGCACGAGGGCAGCGCCTTATGAATCCCTAGTGGTTGCTGATATTGGTGATGTCAATGTCAATGTGTACGACCTGAAAGACACCTGCAAAAGAATTCGAGAAGCTTTCCACAAAATCTTGGCCACTGGTTGCATTCCTCTGACCATGGGTGAGAGAAATTGTAGATAAAGAATAAATGTAAGGAAACTCCTGAAAGTACATAGAGCAATGTGATTCTTTGTTACTCTGCTAAGTAGGCCTGCATAATTCTGATTTAATTATTGAACCCTGTCTTGTATAAAAAGCACAAAGGTCACTGCTATGTTCAGGACACTCTCACTCTCACCTTGAATGGCTTTTGGCCTCCCAACAATAGTTAACTTTCCTGACCTCTATTAAGTGTTACTCGAAAGTAATTAAGTAAAATCTCCCTTATAGGAGGAGATCACACCATAGCATATCCGATTCTCCAAGCAGTAGCTGCCAAGTAAGTATGACCCAATATGATGCCGATATAGTTTATGGCTTACACTTTGTAGCACCAGCCTGAGTAGCAGATTCCCTGTACAGACACCTTCATGTAGGCTACTATATCCCCACTAACAGAAAAAAAGGACCCAAGTGAGTGTCACATTGGTCTCTCATATAAACTATAGGTTATGCATATGACTATGTTAAGTGTATTGTGCTATCTTCTTGATCTTTCTCCCCTAACAACTGCTCAACACCTGAAACCCAGACACGGGCCAGTTGGCCTGATCCATGTGGACGCCCACGCTGACACAAGTGATGTCGTCTTGGGTGAGAAGATTGGTCACGGGACGCCCTTTCGACGCTGTGTGGAAGAGGGGCTTCTCGACTGCAAGAGGGTGGTCCAGATAGGTCTGCGTGGAACAGGCTACTCCCCAGACGCCTATGAGTGGAGTCGTGCTCAGGTTAGGTGACACTTCTTCAGCGAACACACACACACCCTGGCTGGAACTGATTCAGACGGACGTGTCGCTACATTATCACAATTGCCTGAGAGTGTTCACGTTGTACCATGCATTCAGAATCCACCATTGGGGCGCTGTGACGCAGCAGGCTACAGCGCCCGTACCATGTACGGGTCCGAGTGCCCATGGGGACCCAGGTTCGATTCCGGCCTGCGGTCATGTCCCAATCCCACCCCATCTCTCTCTCCCACTTGTTTCCTGTCTACCTCTTCACTGTCCTATATAATAAAGGCAAAAAGGCCAAAAAATATACTTAATAAATAAATAAATAAATAAATAAATAAATAAATAAATAATAATAATAATAAAAAAGAATCCACCATTTATCTGTTGCCCGTGTGATTGTGATGAGTAGGGCTTCCGCGTGGTTCAAGTGGAGGAGTGCTGGCACAAGTCACTAGTGCCCCTCATGGCAGAGGTCCGCGCTCAGATCGGCAGTGGGCCGGTGTACCTCAGCTTTGACATCGACGCTCTGGACCCGGCCTATGCTCCAGGCACAGGGACACCAGAGATCGCCGGCCTCACACCTATCCAGGTGACCGGCTACAATCCTCTCATGTGTCCATATTAAATTAAAGTTGTACTGTATATGTGTGTAAAACACAGGAAGGACTAGGAAGAATTACAGGCCTGCACACTGTTTAAGATGCTCCCGTAAAACATTTTTTTATTATGAGCAACGTTTCAACCCTAAGAGGGTCTTTGTCAAGCTTATACCAAAAGTGTAAAAAACCTGTGAAAACTTTTTTGGATGTGCGTACCCTTTCCCTCAACACTAAAACACAGATAACCCCAGATATAATAGATTTATCTCTCTCTTTTTTTTGCATGTAGGGTCTTGAAATCATCCGTGGTTGCCGTGGGTTGAACCTCGTTGGCTGTGATTTGGTGGAGGTTTCTCCACCATACGACACCACAGGTACTAAGGAGCCAAAGGGTTTTTGCTCATTGCACTCATTATGTAAGCACTGAGATAATAATGCCTATGGTTCTGGTCTTTTTTCCTTCATAGGTAACACTGCATTGACAGGTGCCAACCTCCTCTTTGAAATGATGTGTGTCCTTCCCAATACAAAGTATTATTGATTTTCTCGACAGCTGCTTCTAATGAAAATGTGATCTTTTACTGTTTTATGTGTTACCATATAATTGAATACGTTTTCACATAAAACAAATGTCTTTCTTGGGAGGTTGGAGTATTTGGGGGTACAAGATGTAAGGTGAAAATCTTATTCATTCATCTACTTGGGCGTTTTGTATGTTATTGAGATTAATTTCACTGATGGAATCAGTTGAGATAAAATAGTTGAGAGGAAATATGTTGTTAGATAATTATATTTGACACCTGACAATGATTTCTACATTCATGTACAAAATAAAAATACATTAAAAAAAATCTGACAACATGATGTTAAAGATTTTGTTAAAAACGTGATATTGACATAAAAATAAACAATTCTCTTTCTTCACAGCGACATATGTAATGACTCCACAAATGAGACCTAGTCTATATTAAATACTATCAGCTCATCTAATATACTGTATTCGCCAGGAAACCAGCCTGTCCAATACCTTCCTGTTATAAACAGTTATCCGTGGTAAAGTTATATTAGTCTAATCTCAATATCTGTGACGGATCCTCATCAGCGTTCAATACAATGACCTTTCCAAAAGTTATTTAAATTCAATTAAAGATTTTCAGTATTGTATCCCTTTGTCTGATCTGTCTGTCTGCTCACTACTCGTGTGAGTCCATGTAAGATTATTTGAAGGCCTTATAGCCACCACCAGATTAAATGCTGTCTGCTCTATGAAGAAAAACAGAGACAAGGCTGCAAAATGTCACACAAAACTGGACACGAATAAGAGCTCATCTCTTTTCCTGTAAATCAGGACATTTCACTTTCAAAATTCATACCATCTCCTTTAAATGAAATGGTTTTATGAACAAGCTGCAAAAAAACTGGACAACTTTGACAATCTAAATTCTAGAACGTTACACAGCAAGGTTGAATGATCTTTAAGTGTCTTGTATGCAGTTTACATTGAAACCGTCAATAAGCCCAATTTGCACGAAATGATCAGGTCTTAATGAATTCACATGATTCACACTCAGGCCATTTATATTTCTCTTTTAGAGTTGTGTCATGAACCACTGTAAGCTATCTTCCTTGATGAGATTCGTCATCCTTCCGTGATATGTCATCATTTGTTTTATGTGATGATGATTTGGAAGATCCAAACAGTAAATAGCCTACTGTACATGTTTACATTTCAAGTCACGCCAGGCTGCATTGCTCTCAGGGAAAGCTAACTGACCAGTTCGTCTATACTCACAATTGAATAGCTGCACTGTCTCTTTCTTGATTAAACATCTGTGCCACTTAAATTATGAATATTTACTGTAGGTTTACTGGTCCTGTTTTGACCTGTGGTCAAAATATTATTACTTCCTTAGTCCCTTATCTGCAGCACAGATAATCCAGGCCATTAAATGCCTTTTTTAATTCTCTTTTTAAAAAAATGTTATTAAGGGGAATGCTACCATTATGTGAGAGAGTACCTTTTAACTATTATGATGATGAGCAAATGCAAGAAAAGTCACTTTTTTTACAAACAAATCCAAGTGAAAATGTTAAAATTCAACTGCATCTAAATGCTTGTAGACAGTGGGTGTATACAGTACATGTGCCTAAGGCCTAGAGAGGTAAGAGCTGTTAATGGTATCTGTGGGCCACCAATAGTTGTCTCAGAAATGATAAGTATAGATATGTATTATTTGAATAAGATGTGTAAGGTCTAGCACTCTACGGTTATCCACAGTGATTCAACATATAGAGATACATATGAATAGAGCAGCAAACACATCACAGCATGCTAAGGAAAGGTGGCGTGACTTATTCCCACTGCATGAGTTGCACTAAGGTCTACCAGACCATGCCTGCAACCTTTCATTTCCCCAAAACAATACTCTGTGAAACTAAGTCAATGTATCCAGGCTCCAACTTAAGCCGGGCAGACACTGTGCATTTTTTTTGTCAGTCGCCTAAGACCTTGAACTCGCACTACATCTTTCAATCAGAATTCTGAGCTCACAGTGTGCGTTCGACTGCTCACAATGTAAGACAGCCGACAAAATGTTCTGACGGAAATCTGATCGGACCGGAGCAGAGCTGAACCTTTAATTAGGGGTTGTGAGCCTGCTCGAAATACACAACATATCAGACAGGAATATGGCCCAAATCAGGCATTTGTCGGATCTGACTGATTTGGGGCTAAATCGGGTGAAAATTGCACAGTGTTTGCTTGGCATAAGGCAGTAATTCACAAACACAGAACCACTCTGGTCCATGCACATAAACATACCTCAGTGACAGAGGCAAACCCTCTGCCATTAAATAGTGTACATGCCTTTTTTCTACAACCGGACTACAACCAGATATCAGCCAAACCCCAATCAAAGATCCTTAAGGCGGAGCAAGATACGTCGTCGGAGTTCATGTCTATGGGCGCAAAACGGAGATCACTTCCTCTGCATAAAGGGGGTGTGTCATGCGTGTCATCTCCATAGACTTCAATGGAACAGCTCTGCATAAAGGGGGATTTTGCCCCCCTCCCTCTTGCGTTTCGGGTTCCAGGAAGTGGCTTCTCATGAAGTATCTTGCTCCGCCCTTAATGATCTTTGCCCCAATCCCTCTACACACAAGGGGTTTACTTAGTGACCGTGATCTTGTCCAGGCCAGGCCAGGCAGGGATGTAGTACCGTGGCAAGGTTCCCTCTATGAGCCTCTCCATCCAGAGGCCGAGTCGGTCCAGCTTGTGATGGATCTGCAGTGAGGTGGAGCGGGAGCGGGACGTCCCTTTCCGTGACTGGTGCTGGTGCTCGTCGCGCAAGCTCGACCTGGACCGAGTCCCCGAAGTGGTCCCTTCCTCCTCGGATTTGTCGGGGTCTTCCCCAGTGTAGACAGGTCTGAAGAGACACAGGTACCTCTTGTGGCCGTTGAGAGCCAGGACATAACCTGTGTAGTCTACCTTGCGGTTGCCGGTCTCGTCCTCGTCGGTGTCGATCTGCATTGTGTCCTGGGCGAACTCCAGCAAGGTGTCCATCCACTCACTGTGCTTGTCCACATTTAGGAAGGAGAAGTGCAGTGTCAGGCTCCTGAGAATGAGACACTGGCATTAAAACAGTTAAACTGTGACAGATGTGAGCACTGTGTATTCCGTAATAGTGTTTTTTACAAGACGCAATCAAGAAGACCATGAGAAGACTCACCCTGTAAATGAATACACCTCCTTAGCAAACTTGCTCAGTAGAACGTTTTTAGAAGCGTCTGTGAGGACCAGTACTACATTGGTGTGCCCTGGCCTTAATTTCACTAGGTTGCTCATGTATGTGATGTCAGTCAGCTCTGTCACCTCCACAAAGTTCTTCCTTGGTTGACGACTGGAAGATGTGGAACATTTTAAAGTTAGAAAGTTAGAAAGCTGAACTATCAAGATCTAAACACTCTTTTTTTCCTTTTTTTTTTAAAGGAACATGCCACCGTTTTAAGAAATTGGGTTATTCACCATCTCTCTGCTAGAGTTAGTGAGCAAAAATGTTTTTGTCTCTGTGCACGTGAGATGTACATGCAGAGATATCACCCAACACATCAGTAGTTTCTCACTTGCCATAACACGGACAGTCTCTGTGCCCAAGTAGCAGTGCTTTGCGACAGGCAAAAATGTTTTTGCTCACTTGTCTAACTACTAGGGGAGACGGTGAATAACCCAATTTTATAAAACGGCGGTGTGTTCCTTTAAGAAATGTACAATTATGCAGAAATTGCACATAACACTGTAATTAGATTTTTCCAGCATTAAGTGAGTGAAAGAGTAAAATCTTTTTAGAAGTAAGCCAAGTACTGTATTAGTAATTATTAGTAAAAGTCATTTGAAAATCAACATACAACTGTCCATGTTTCTGATTGGAATCATTCTACCTTGATGTGCTGGTATTGTTGGGTGACCCATTTTCTGTCTTTGAGGCTTCTTTTGATTTTGGTTTTGCCGGTATATCTTCACTCGAATCACTGATATAAAACAGAGTCATTAAAAAATGACAATATCAATGAAGAGTATAAGCCTCATTTTCATATTCAGGACATGTTCAATAGAGCTAAATCGTATGAATCTCAATGGTTTACCCACTTCCGTCACTCACTAAGTAGCATTTGTCAGCCTGTATCAGCTCATTTTTGCAGCGGTTTTAGTATGGAAACCCAAAACTGGGAATACTTGGGCCAAATAGTGAGGTGTTGAAAAGTGGGCTTGTTTTAATTGAAAGAGGAGAGGTGTTTTGGATTCGTATTCATTGTGGCCATTTATGACCTGATTAGGAACATAACCAGACAACGCACAAGCCCTTGCTGTATGGCTGACTCATTTGAAATCAAGTTTTAAACTATTTTACAACCATTGAAGAGATTCTATCGATAGAACGATGTTATCAGATGAGATGTGCACACAAATACCAGTTAATTAGCTGTTCCTGCAACCTAATAAAGATGCTATGGAACCAATGCACAGCATAAACACAGTGACAATTTGTGGAATAGTAGCACCAAGTTAGTCATCAAATTCTTCCAAGTCTAGAATTCCAAATTTAGACATTTACTATAAACATGCAAGTGTTGTACCTGAAGGCCTGGATGACAACAGTGCCAAACAAGATGAATAATGCTGAGAATATCAGTGACAGCAGAGGCATCATCTCACGCCTGCACAAAGAAAAACAAAATGAAAGATGTAAAAACTTAGGAACAAAGACATAAAAGTCAAAACATATAACATTTTATTACCAATGAACATAAGGTAACTTTTAAAACCATAAGAAAATTGTTGAAAGGCAGGCTTCTTCTATAACAGTCAACTTAAGTGTGTGGGGGAAACAAATAATTTAAGGACATGATATCAAGCTTTGAAAGCGCTGTCTGACAGTTTTCCACTATTATCTGGCATTAGCATTAAGCCATGTTAAGCCATGTTAAGCCAAGTCATGTTTTTGAATGGTTGTGCAACATTCCCTCAGTTTGCCTTGGGATGGGAGAAATACTTATTTCAATGTTTGACTTCCTGCTTTTAATGATGTAAAAAAATCATCATTTTACATCATTGAAAGCAGGAAGTCCTATTCATGGGTTTCATTGAAATCCGTATTTCTTCCATCTCAAGGCAAACTGAGGGCATGATGCATGACCATTCAAAAACATGACTGGTTTTCTAAAGATACAAAGCTTAATGCTAATCGGCGAAGTGTCCCTTTAAGAATTATACAAATATGACACTACACATGGGATCTTGTAGATGCTTCAAGACAAAATGCTACAACTCACCAATTATTGTGAAGAACGTCATCAATAATTTCTGTCAAGTAATCATATGCTGTGAATACCCATCGAATTAAAAACATCTACAAAGAGAAACAATTCAACAGTTAAGAGCTTTTATGGCACCCAAACTCATCAGAGACCAAAATCTAGGCCAGTGCTAATTTTCCATTTACTAATGTTCCATTTCAGGGGGGCTCTGAGGAGACTCCTGAGGGATGCCGGTGGCGAGAGAGGGGAGGGGGGGGGGGGGGGGGTGAACTCACAGAGGCAAATTCATTGTTGAGTTCCGGCAGTATGGCGTCGTGGTTGAGGACAGAGGGGTCCTTCTGGAGCCGCTGCAGCTCTTCCAGCAGCCGGTGCTTGTCCTCCTCGCTGCCGTTCCAGCCGCTCAACACAGGCTTGTACAGGACCTTGCCAGCTCCGCTCCGCCGCTCCAGAATCACCACCTCAGCGCAAACACAGATAGATAGACAGATTTACCATGACCCTAGAAATAGCCTGCTACAATGATATTTACAGCAATGATGTCCACTTCAATGATCTGAGCATAGCCATAGCCCAGCACCAAAAACCTGGATGATTGACTGTATCTGGTGGAAGTCTATTTATTTTCAGAGGTCATCAGACTGCAACAAGGTTTATAAACGTCATGACCTTCGACCTGTCTTAAAAAGTGTGCCCGTACACACCTGTGGAGGAGTGCTGTCCCTGTTCCTCAGTAGCGTGTCGCACAGGGCCTGCTGCTGCCGCTGGTACACGTAGGCAAATCTCAGGACATCGTTGGTGTTGGTGGAGGCCAGGGAAAGGAAGGCCTTATTACCAGTGGAAAACGACTCCTCTTCACTTGTGATCAACAACACACAGTATCTGGGAAACATATTGAATTTAAAGAGCACATGTTAGAATTTAGTTAAGCACATACTGTAGTTTCTGTGGCTCTGCTAGAAAAAATAATGCGGAACATGGCTCACTTCCTGCGCCGGTGAAACTGTTTCACAGGACAAAGCTCATCAAAGACCTTTTGATTCACCAGCCGAGGAGCCAAGAGGAACTTGTTGTTTGATATGAATTCATCAATTATTGTTTTTTTCATCCCCTTAGCCTTGGGAAAAAAAGCAAAACTGATTTAAGACAGTATTAAGGTAACTGACATTTTAAAAAATCTTGTAACAATTCCAGATGGGAAGAATATGCCAGTGTTAATGTATCAGTGTTAATCAAGACAACAACCATACCTGAATAATGTCTGCTGGCTTGTCTGTGTTTTCCTTGAACACAAGCATTGTTGGAGCATATGTATTAATGTTGAACTGTCTCAGTAGGTTTGCTGTCTCTGTGAGACCCTGGTCCACGTACCCAAATTGCACATAGTCTTTATAGGCAAATGCAGTCAGCTGAAAAAGAAAAAATACTGAGGTTGTATAACAGTTTTCACGTTATTGTGGATAAACTCGTAGAGGTAGAATTAACTCAGTACCTTATATAGCAATGGGACAATGGGAACTTGGTCGAAAAGGAGGACGTGGGGTTTGTTGATTGCATGCCAGCTGTTTAGAAACTGGTGGTTATTCCTATCGGTCACCTGAAACATTGATGTACATTCTTCCAGTATTTTTATGTGAAACAATTAACCGGACAGAACAAAATACGAATAGGGAATATGCAGACATAGAAGAAGTGCTAGTGGGAGCTACTGTTAATGTAAGAGGACATTTACCTTCTCAACAAGTCTTTGTGGGAGCAAGTCCTCTACAAACTGCCTGAGGTGTTGTCGCACCACAGCATAGTGGAAAAAGGTCACCTTGCCGTTTATAACACCAAGTATGGATGGGGTACGATGTGCACCAAGGTGATTGGCCAATCGTCGCTCAAAGCTAACATCCACCACACCTATGCCAACACCTTAGAATTAAATAAAAATGCATTACTGTAGTTGCACCTGATTAACACGCTATGGACAATACAGTCAGAGCAGACACACGGCTTATGTTCATTAGTACTGTACATACCCAGAGGTTCCAGTTCCTGCACACTCTCTTTCCACACTGGCTCAATGTGGATGCAGCTGAAGCACCAATCAGATGTTATTTTGATCAAGTAGGGTCGCTTAAAGCTGTCAGGCACAATGTCATTAATGTATTGATTGAAGTGAAGCATGTATTTGCTGTCAGCAAAGTCTCTGCCATCCTTGGCATTGAAGGGGAAATGGAAGAATGTCTCATCAAAATAAAAATGGTCATGAAATGGGTGGTGTCCATGATGGCCAAACGGCTGAGTGTCGTCCGTCTGTCCATAACGGTCATAGTTTGATCTCTTCTCCTCACTGGACAGGATCTGGTAAGACAGAATGCATTCAAAATCTACATCAACTGATCTATAAAACACACAATGTCTAAGGGGGCAGCCTTTATTCAACTAGAAACAAATTCATACATTTTCCTGTAAAGTCTTCCAACGTTTGTATACCTCATATGATTTGGTGATCTTGATAAACATATCCTCAGCTTCTGGATTTTTGTTTTTGTCTGGATGCCTAGCAGAGAAATTCATATAGCTTTTAACGTGAGATGTTTTCAGAATGCATGATTATCCACTATGAGTAAGATTAAATGTTACCATTCTTTGGCCAAACGCTTGTAGACTTTTTTAATTTCAGCTTGACTGGCGCTTTTTGTGACCCCAAGCACCTTGTAAGGGTCAAAAGGAGGGACTGATTCCACCAAGTCAAACAAGAGAGCACAGATGACCACAGCTGGCAAGGTCAAGGGTGCCTTCAATTCCACCATGGTTTGTGGCTGAAAAGATATGCAAGCATAGGCTACATTTGACATTCTAATTTGAATAAAATTAGATACAGCAATGCAGATATGATGATGAAGTAATCACCCATTCATGGATGTAAATGCAGTTAAGCCCGTCAGCTCGGCCTACACGTGGAGCACGTTATACAGTATGAACTGCTGAAATGTTTATGTCAAGTATGCATGCTGCATGCTCCGAGATGAACAATTCTGTGGCTGCCAACATACAAAACTCTGTATACGTCAGTCACTTGTCAAATAATATTGACAAACAGTGACAAGTGTCCATAACGAATTCAATTTCCACAATATTGTAAATCGAGGCAATATTTTACACGTCCATACGAGAAATTAACGTCAAAGATAACATGGATATTTATTTTTTTTTTACAATTTGACAATTCAATTTGGTCAGCATGCCACTTTCAACTCACCTGAGAGTATGCACTACCGTTTTAAGAAAGTCATATTTAAGCCTTGACCTTGACCACAGACAAGTATCTCTACGAATGTCTGGAATGATGCGTTTCACTGTTTACAACATCCCGCTTCTTCTCCCACCAGATATTCCCGTTTACAGTCCTTCCGTGACTGTCAACTCGATGCGACTGCGTGGTGAATCAGAGGTGACGTCAGATTTGTGTCTGATGAAAACAAGGAAGCGCAACGTGAAAGAAGTAGAAGATCTATGGAGAACTAAGCTGAGGTAGGTTTCTACTTTTGTCATTTTATCGGGAATTTAGTCCAGATTCGAGAGGTATTGGGCATATTCAGAAGAGCTGATAGTGGTATATTTCACTATTAGCACGGTGACATACCTAATTGTGATCAATTGTAGTAGCCTACGCTTTGATATTGATGCGTGAGTGAATTAACTGTCTTGTTATTATGGCGATGTAGCCATTGTAATAACGTAGGCTACTTTTGTTGACCAGCTCTGTTCAAAAACAATGACATGCCATGCCATTCCCTGGTAGTAGTCGAGGTGTAATGGAGAATATTTTCGCAAGGGTCGTACTATAACGTTAGTTTGTTTGTTCTTTCGCTTCTGCCTGTTAGCCTCTTTTGTTTCCTGCTCTGGACAGAATGGACCCTAGACATAAAAAGATCCTTCAACGCAACAGAACAAATCTTGTAGGGGATTTAGACCCGTCAAACGTTTATGATGGACTCCTGACCAGGGGAGTCTTCACCCAAGATATGATAGATGAGATAAAGGTAAGACCCACCCGAGGGGCCCTTATGGTTGACTTCTCAGGGCAAGTCAGTCTCTTCTACTTTTCCTGAGTGTGGTGATCCTATCTTTGCTGTTTCAGAGCTCAGGAACCAGAAGGGACCAGGCCAGGCAGTTGATGCGAGACCTGGAGACACGAGGGAGCCGAGCCTTCTCTGCCTTTTTGGAATGCCTCCGTGAGTGTGGCTATGAAAGTCTGGTCAGTGTCCTCCAGACTGAAGATCCAGTTGGCCAGTCTGTGCCAAGCCCACGGACTCCAGTAATCACACCTCTGCCAGTGTGTAAGAGCACAGTCTTTGATGTTTCCATCACTTCCTCATTTTTGTCTTTCAATATCTTGTTCCTCATATCAATACTTGAATTTTGCACAGGTCCTATTGATGTCAGAAAGCCAGACAAAATCCACAGTAGTCCACCTAAAGAAGTGCCTCTATATCCTACTGAAGTAGATATTGCCAGCCCATGTAAGTATGCACGTAAGCTCTGATTCCCCTCCCTCAAGGTAATATTTTCAGTTTGACCAACATGTATATTGCGTGAATGAGAGGATTCTATGTGATGATTGAAGTCACATTTGAATCCTTATGTGTTTCACAGCTCCAGAGAGGGAGAGCCCAAAACCCAGGCAAGGGAGGACAAGACGAGATAGCATCCAGGTATGTCTAGCTGACCTTTTTCATATGTATTAAGATTCTATTTTTTATGAGCAGAAAACTTTCTTTGTTAGGGGCTTCTGAACCATTTTAATGGGTGGAGTTTGGACTTGACAGTTGCTTATTAAATGTTTTTTTCTGTTTATCTTTCCCTCAGAGTTATAAGATGGATGCTAGCCCCTGTGGACTCTGCCTCATTATAAACAATGTGGAGTTTGAACAGTATTCAGACCTGAAGGATCGTAAAGGTTCAGATATAGACAGTGACAAGCTGAAGAGGCGATTCAAGTCCCTCAATTTCGATGTTGTTGTGAAACGAAACCTGAAACATAAGGTATAGCAGGGATGCTATAATTTCACAATAGTATGAAATTGAATGTATATTGCTTTACATTTATACCATATCTTGTTTCTTAGCAAATGAAACAAGAGCTGTCAGCGTTATCAAAGACGGACCATTCCAACTATGACTGCTGTGTGATCATCATGCTGTCACATGGCACAGAGGTACTGTAAACTGAGTGAATTTTGAAGCATTCACCTCAAGTCTTGTGCTTGTTGCAAACTCTCATTCTTTTGATGCATCCTTTGTTAGTGTCACAGCTATTTTTAGCACTCTCTTTTCATATACCGTCATTGCTGTGTGGTTTTAAGCCTTTGTGTTGTCCTTAGGCCACGCACAGCCGCTTTCCTGGTGCAGTGTATGGCGTGGATGGCGTCCCTCTGCCAGTTCAGGACATCACAAACTATCTCAATGGACACAAGTGTCCCTCACTGCAGGGCAAGCCCAAGCTCTTCTTCCTTCAGGCCTGTGGAGGAGGTCAGTTGAGTTCTTAACCAGATAGAACATTCCAGATATCACATGACACTGATGAATGACACATTCACAAGACACTCATGATAATTGCTTTAAGGCTGCAGTACATCCACACTATTCAGTTTTGTTTTGGTTCAGAAACACTTTTTGCTGCTCATCTAATACTTCTCCAGCATTTATCAAGCTCCTGAAACGGAATGATTTGAAAACGCAGTTAGATATTCTCTCAATATTCATTTGAAATCGCTGGCTTTGTGCTTTACTTAACTTACCGTATGCATTTTACTTGCATTATTCTGTGGACAGTGTTATCTGCAAGCATCAGAAAATGATGACGTAGAAACCCATGTCCCCCTCCTGATTGGACATTGTCAGTTTGATGTTTCCTAACTCTCCATGACCAAAATACAAGCTTTTACTTACCTTGCTGATTTTGATAGTATCTGTAGTGCAGTTAAATTCAGTGTTTTATAATGCAGACAGTTGTGGGAATGGTCATGTAATTTGTGCGACTGGTCTTGTCATTCCAGCTTCATATTTAAACTGAAACAATGTTTTAAAATGAAAACGGAATGGTGAGGATGTAACTTGAATATATTAGCAGGACCAATGGATGCCATTTCAATCAGAATTGTGAATAATGCATATATAGTGTTAGTATTTGCCTGCTATTTATAGCAAAGCATTGTGCAACAGTAACATGTTAACAGTAAGACAACATACTGGTGCTGCCGCCAACTCATGGCATGAGTGTGTGTGTTGGATAGGAGAGAAGGACACTGGCTTTGAAGTGTCTCCTGATGAGGTGGAGCCATGTAGGGGTGGAGCAGATGACCAGACAGATGCCATCCCTGTGTCGTCCAGCAGTGACTCTCTGAGCATGTCAGACGAAGTTGATGCACGGGCTACTCTCCCCGCGTCAAGTGACATTCTGGTGTCCTACTCCACTTTTCCAGGTATGCTAGGGTCTTCAAAACATTAGATTCACTTAGAAATGGAGTTTTAAAAAAATGTCCTCAAGATCAGTACAGTTTTGCACACATGATGCCATTCATAAAGATTACATAGATGTTAAAAAAAAAACAAAATTCATATATTGAAAGATAAATGAATGACTGGAAAATAAATAGAGTTGTTTTTTAAATTCTTCTATAGTGTACCCTTCTGGGAAGATGTTTCCCCCATGCATCCCAGGTTATTTGATTTGAAGTCTACAAAGTACAGTAGCCGTTTTAATTGATTTGTCAATTTGATCTGTCACCTACAGGATTTGTCTCGTGGAGGGACACCAAGGCAGGTTCCTGGTATGTAGAAACCCTGGATCGTATTCTGGAACAGAATGCTGCCACTGACGACTTAGTAACTATACTTATGATGGTGGGTATGCACTGTGCCGATAGATTGATACTGGAGGATTAGGCAAGCACCAAAACTGATCTTTCTGTTTCTGCTACTGATGCTCACATTGTTATTCATGCTATCCAATGTCTGCATGGCAAAGTTGTTGGCTTTCAGCTACTCGGCTTGCTAGATTTGGATAAACCATTCAATGCCTCTTTAATTGTGACATATCTAGGTGACAGAAAGGGACCAGTATTTAACCATTTTTTTTTTTAATGTCTAGGTCAACGATGAAGTGTCACAGAATTCTGCAAAAGGCTTGTATAAACAGATGCCGGGGTCATTCAACTTCCTTCGAAAGCACCTCCACTTCCAGGCTCCATCACACAGCAAGTCTACATGACCAGCACATCTGACTCTGGATCACAGAGAAATCCTCAGGAATTCATAATGTTTAAATGGTTATCCTTTGGTAATCAATATTGTTAGCTTTGTAATTTTTTACTTTTACACACAATTTGTAGTGCTGTTGTTTACTGAATTTCTCAGTCAGAGAGTTGTCACCCTTTTTTCAGCAATTTTGTAGGGTGTCTCATTAATGATTAGACATCAATAGATTTTAGCTTGACAACTTATTATTTTATTTTTTTTACAAGTTATTTCAATAAATGTATATGATTTTTAACATTGAGTCTTTGATGTTGTCTGGTACATCTGCAATTCTTGGAACAAAAAAACAATAAGATATTTTCAAATAACACAGTTGATTGACTGGAATTGTTTATGGCGCTCACATAATGGAATGGACAGCTGGAATAACTAGAGGAGCAATTCACTGAATTAATTGAATCAAATTAGATTAACAATCTCAAGCAATTTAATTGCAAATAAATGTTGCATAACTTTTCTTTTTCTGCAGGTGCCCCTGTCATGAAATAGGCTATATTTTTAGGGAGTCAGGCGAAGCTCCCTGCCTTTCCAATGTCTATGTACAGTAGTTCTGTGGTTTGACCCTTAAGGAAAATGTAAATAGCCAAAATTGCAAAAAGAGATCTTAGCAAGCTTATTACTACAGTGTATCTGTAGCCTACTGTTAAATTTGCGAGATTTTGCTTGCTTTACCCCAGAAACTCAGGCCTACAACTGATTAAAGGCCACCAACTCACTAGGTGGCAGTGTGGAGCTGTCACGGATTCATCTCGCGATTCAAAAAATGTGCATCAGAAGAAGAAGATGCATCATGGCGGGCTGCACGAAATTGTTTGCTGTCGAAGTCGACAGACTAATAGTTTTATTTTGGTTATTTTTCCTTCTGCATTCATCTATAGCATCAGGTATTACAGAAATATCTCTTGTAACTAGCAATTGGTGGTAGAAAACGTTGTTCTTATATTGTACAAGGCAAATACAGGGTGTTACATATTGGTTTTCTGAACAAGGAAGACCATAGCAGCTGCAGATGATAACGTCAACTGATGAGTGATTGTGTCGGGACATTAATTTTTCACAGTCACTTTGTAGATAGAAGACAACTGTGATGTATTTGTTACAATGATTGAGCAAGTTTGATGTAATGGTACAGCAGGTTAACACTTTCTAGAATTCGGTTGAAGAGAGACGGTAATCTTCATACCATCCGTGCTAGACAACCTAACCTATTTGCTGTCATTATAGGTGTTCAAATAATCGATCTGAAAGACAGCCGAGAGGTGACGACACGTGAAGCACAACACTTTTGCTACCATAATCACGTTATGCCAGGATGGAGAGAGACCTGGACAAGAATTCAGGTAATACAGTTTGTTAGCTACTCCAACGAGCATGTTCTTCCCAGTTATGTCTAATGGAAGTGTACATCGAAGTCTCCAGTGGTGAACAAATCCAAACATAATTGTAATGCTTGATCTGTTTGTTGTGACAGGTGCGAGTCTGGAGCTCTAAAGATCTGAAGGTGACTGTAGTTAATGATGAGCAGGAGCTGCAGGAGCTGGAACACTTCAGCATATGGACCTTTATGCAGTACTTCATACGAGAGAAGACTAATGAAACATTTGTCAACATCAACCTTTTTTCGCCTAAGACATGTTTCAGAGTTGACCCTTCCAACTCACAAACATTGTACACTGTTAAATCTATCCGAAGTGAGTGTACCCTTATAGCCAATAGGCCTACATTTAAAAAAAAAAAAAAACATTTGTTTTTCTTCAGTAGCCTACCATCAGTACTAAAATTATTTTTTGTTTTCCCTTACTACAGAATTTGACATCTACCTATTCATAGTCTTTCTTGTTGGGGTTCTGCTGTTTTTCTTTGCCGACATTCTGAGCAGGTATTGTTCTTTCTGCAGTAGGACTGAAAATTATAACTTTTGTATTCGTGTCTATTTGTAATCATCACTTGATATAATGTTTTTGTTGTTGTTGTTGTTCTCTCCAGGAGTCAGATGTTCTATTACTCTGCGGGTATGAGCACAGGAATGATTGCCTCCCTCCTCATCCTCATCTTCATCGTAGCCCGTTTTTTACCTAAGGTAGACGCTGTACATGTACTGACATTTAGGGATGGCATTTTACTTACTTGCATTACTTGAAATGCTACATTCCAACCACTAGGATCTTAAGGTATCCATGGTGTTTGCTTACGTTTCAGTGATAGACAGCCATAATTTGTTCAGAGTTTCAATTTGTTTATCTTTCATCCCTCAGAAAAGTCCATTCTACGTGTTGATAGTAGGAGGCTGGTCTTTCTCACTGTACATCATTCAGCTAGTTGGAAGGAATCTTCAGCTCATCCTGAAAGAACACTGGACCTTGGCCATTGGTAAGATTACACTGTAATTTTAGCATTTAACTATTCATGGGTTTCATCATCAGGTCCCTTTCCACAGGTGTATAAAATCAAGCACACCTTGATTATCAATGCAGACTGCATGGTGCTTGATTTAATACACCTGTGCAAAGGGACCTGATGAAACCCATGAATAGCCCCTTTTACACTGCTGGATTTCCAGCAAATGTATGTACCTTTATCGTGGAACATGACATTAGCGAAATTAGCTGAATGTCACTGCATGTGTTTTACAAACAAACTTAGCTGTAACTAGCAACATGCCGTGCCCACTTTGCCAGGAAACAAGCAAACACAGCTAAAGTAAATTACAATAAACTTATAGATTTATGGTCTAAATTATCCACAGTTATCCATACTTGAGTCCACCATTATTTCAGTCAGAGTTCTTTTCGACATGGGGTAGTTAGAGATGGCACGGCCATATTGTACTATCACACAGATAAATTAAACTTTCTTTCCAGAAACACTTTGTTGTATTTGGACATGGCAAACCAAAAGTTGCGATGGTAGCCAGTAGGCCCAAACCTTACAATCTATGATATGCTGTTTCTGGCATCCATTAGAAAACCATTTTTAGATGAATGGTCAACATAACTTAACTATAGCCTACATCTGACTCATCCTCGGGGAATAGCAATGTTACACTCCTTGACCCACAACTTTATTTTCATGCATTAATTTGATTAATGGCTACATGGCAAAGATTGATTGAAGATCATTCTGTTTTCAGTTGTCAAAAGTGGCGGGGTCACAATTAGGCTGCGTTTAGACTGCAAGTTTGAAGTGACCCAGATCCGATTTTTTGCTCTCATGTGGCACGCATCCGATCTGTGCCACGACAGTGTAAACAGAAAAAAAACACATGAATTCCGATCTCCTCAGATCAGATACAGGCCCCTTTCGTATGTGGTTTTAAATCAGATATGGATCGGATTTGTGTGCATGTGTCTACAGTCTAAACAGACAAATCGGATATTCCAGTGCAATGCGTCCCACACGTCATTCATCTGTGACAATTTTGCGCCTGGTGACGTTAGGTTACAATTCCAAGTGGGCGCGCTGGCGGAGCGTGTTAAAAGTTGCCCTATTGATACTTTGATAGACTATTACGTTTCCGTAGACCATGTATTGAGAATAAAACATTTGTAGCCTACCTAATTATCTACAATCGTAGGCCTATAGCCATCCAAATATGAATGGTCTACTGTAAATAGCCTACAACCAGAGATATTAAGCAAAAAAGTGCCAAATTCAAGCATCGCGATTTGTAGGCTATTAGCCTATTTTTAAAACTGCAACTGCAGTTCTGTTTGTTTAACTTTGCTTCGTGAAATTTGAATGTGTAGACTTCAATCACATGTCATTCATTTCGTCAGTCCCTCGATCTGTTCCAAGTTAACATGAGTGCCATTTGATTTGTATAGTCACAGCAAATGCAATTAAATGAAAATAAAAACATGACCTAGACCTGTGCGGGTTATTGCATAGACAGTAATAGAGTTAGTTGTAACACCCGTCTCTGGCAAAATGAAATGATTTTATAGCGCATGCACGAACAATTATGATTGCGAGTTATGGATTATTTTTATGTGCCGCGATCACACCCAAAGAAAGTTAACACAGCAACTTCAAATATCAGTGTTGGACCAATTGCTTCAGACATGTAAGAAATAAGTCTATAGTCTAATAACTATATTAACAGGTTTTATCAAGTCGATATGACCAAAATAAGCCTACTTAAAGGTTATTGTGAGCTAGCATAATACCGTATGGTCTGCAATGGCTAATCACTCATACAACTAGCTTTAACCAGGCGCGTAGGAACATAGTTATAGCGTTGGGGGGGGACAAGAATGTGAATTTTTTTTATATTAATAAATAAAGGGGGCGAATTATAAGTCACACAAGACACAAAAACCTATTGTTGAAGTTTTAATGGTGCTCTGTAAGATGCCGCTTTGAAGATATGTACATTTGGACCTTTTTTGTTGATTATATATGAAAACAGATGTTAATTGTTTAAGCCAGTAGTGTTTTGTGTTAAAATATGTTATAGGATTCACGATTTTAGCACTGTTACAACCATGACTCTATACTGTTACAACTGCCTACCGCACTTTTTTATGGCTGCGTAGGTTGGAACAAGTAGCCTATGTCACTGAAGTTATTAACAAACTGCAACATATTTGTTACATTCTGTTTCAACTTTCATGGAGTAGAGATGTATGACGCTGTTCTGGTCAAGTTTCACTGCTCTCAAGTCTATCGTCTTTGAGTAAAGCTAGTTTGAACTGAAAAAATTAAAAAATGTTACGATTTGCTGGTTCTCCCCTACAAGAAACTTTTAGCCCATGCGCATGCGGGCCATTTCAAGTGTCTGGCAAATGTAAACACACATGATCGGATTTGGGTCACTGGCGAAAGTAGATGTAAACATGCAATCAAAAAAATCGGATATGAGCACAAAATCGGAATTGAGCATATCCGATTTGTAGTCTAAACACAGCCTTAGTGATCTGATGCATGTCAGCTCCTATCAAACCTATCGTTTTGAAAATCATGAACAGGCAGGATGGGAGCACTTCCGATGCGTTACTCTACACGTCCTCTATCATGTCTATCTTCATTTTGCTGAAATGCCAGCTTGTATGTAAACACTTGCACCAAGGCAGCAATTTTTCACTTCTTTTTTTAGGCAAGTAAATGCGGCATGAAGACTTGTCTATTCTCCCCTGTGAATATTGTGGTTTCTGTCTTAAAGTGACTTATGAGGAAGGATCAATGATCGTGAAGCAACAGCAGAAGATCTTATTTTCATGGAAAAACACTACCAGGTAAACATCACTTCCTAAAGTCCCATTTGTTTTATCGCCCGCAGGTTACACAGCTGTGGTGGGCTTCATCAGTTTTGCTGTGTGTTACCGCCATGGCCCTTTAGTGGACCAACGTAGTATCAACATCCTGTCCTGGACACTGCAGATTTTTGGACTACTACTGATCTACGCTGGCATCCAGGTGCAGCAGGTGGCGTTGGCCATCATGGTGGCAGCCTTCTGTGCCAAGAACCTGGAGTATCCCATCAACCTTGCCTTCACTATTTTCCAGTAGGTGAATCTCTAGGAATGAAAATGCAGTGAATTACAAATGGTCTCTCTTTTCTGTAGTTGCAAGAATGCCTAATGCCTGGTTTTCTGTCTGATCTTGTGTACATTATTCATAAGAGGTCCAAGTGGTGACATGACACATTTTTCAGAGAAGGCAAAAAAAACATAAGGCTTGCAAGTCTCATCTGAATTGTGTGAAGAAGTTAGCCATGTTGGGGACAGCTAATATTGCAGCACAACTTTGTGAGGGCTAAAGTCTGAGAAATCAGCAAAGAAGTAGAAAGGAATAGGCACATTCAATTCATTCCAAGTTGAAAGACTTGTTGGTCATTTTTCTAGGGGGCTTTTATAAGGGGGCACTTGTAACACCATCAGGTCTGGGCATCCATAATTGTTCTTTAATTAGAACTTCCCCCTTGCCTGGGATGTTTTTCAAAGGCAAGGGGAGAGGGCCCCGTACTGCTTCTACAAATGTTGATGTTTCACACCTGGTGATAAGCAAAAGGTCTTGAGATAAGCTCCCATTGAATTTAAGGATAAACAAAGGACCCTCTGAATACAGACCTAAGACACAAGAGATACACATGGGTACAGAAATCACAAATGACCATAAGAAATACACAGTACTTTTACAGAAAGGAGTCTTGATTCACAACACTTTCAGACTACTGTACATAGTACTACCTCTCTCCGTAAGAAGACGATGTGTCCATATTTTGGATTTAAACACAATCCAGGCATTTTGAGACTTCAATTCCGTCTCTAGACCATGAGTTTCTGTTCGTCTTAAAATCAGAATCAGCTTTATTGGCCAGGTTTGCGTGAACAAACAGTAATAGCGCAGTAAGCTATGTATAAGAATAAAGAAATAAATAGGAATAAATAGACCTGTGTTCTACCTGTCCATAGTCAAACATGAACGCGGACCGTCATCAGTGATCTTTCTGGCCTTTGCAAAATGTAAAGCATTTCATTTAACTAACCTCACCTGTTTTCCTTTTTATTTAAACCTGTGTTTGAACGTATAAGTAGTGCTCTCATTAGCAAAGCATAGTCAATCTTAATTGGGGATTGGACTACTCTACTAGTTGCCGTAGTTTCTGTCTCTTACAGAAAGCTGAGCTGGAGAAAACGGAAGCCGGAGCCTCGGCGGCTGCTTACAGAGGAGGAGTATCAGAAACAAGGAGAGATCGAGACAAGTCGTGCCCTAGATGAGCTTCGCAAGTTCTGCAGCAGTCCTGAATCCAACCCCTGGAAGACTGTCTCCAGACTGCAATCACCCCAGAGGTAGGTTTGCGAGAAAGAACTTAGGGTGTCTGGCTTTGCATGACACTGAACTTCTGTACAACAATTAGTGACAAGATAGCCTATTTGACAGACCAGAGTGTGACGTACTTGAACTATTCTACAATGGTATTGCTTAACTGCTGTTAATGAGCTTTCTTTCTCTCTATCCAGAGTAGCTGATTTTGTAGAGGGATCCTCACATTTGTTGCCCAATGAGGTTCAAGTCTATGCACATGAGTATGGCTCTTTCCTGGAGGATGAGCTGTTTGCCACATCTGAAGAAGAGGAGGAGGAGGAGGAAGATGATGATGAGGTTGAGAGAGAATGGAAGAGAGACGTTAAAAGCACTCGATTATCTGACACACATAATAAGTTTCACTGACTCGAGGAAAGTTGAGATGAGTGTCTGTTTGTTGTGTGTGTGTGTGTGTGTGTCTGAGAGAGAGATGAGAGACTGAACGTTGAGTTCATAAAACATAATTTGCTGCCTATGGTATGATTGAGAATAGAGGAGAAACTGTGTGTGTGTGTGTGTGTGTGTGTGTGTGTGTGTGTGTGTGTGTGTGTAAATGCTCATATATTTTTTTTCTGTACAGTTTTCGTCAATGTTGTCACCCAACACAATTGTAAGGGTAGAATAAAGGCAGATTTTTGAGGTTTTCCTCTGCGTAATGACTGATCTGCCACACTGCAAATAAGTCTGCAAGATTGAACCATTAGTTTTCACAATGAACATTTTAAAGATTTTGTATTTAAGCAACTTACAATATGTGATGCTCTGTCATATACTGAGGTCATAAACATGCATGGTAATGCCATTGGGTTTTCATTTAATTGCAGTGTGATGGAAGAAATAAAATAAACTCTTTTGAATTGCCTGCATTTAGGTATATGAAGATATTTTAGAGCAGGAAGAGAGTGGTATTTACATTTAGCTGGTTTTAAAGTGAAATTATTGTGATTCACGTATACTGAGAGCATTCACTCAACATACACTGCTCAAAAAAATAAAGGGAACACTGGTTCATAGGAGTATAGCATCAAGTCAGTCACACTTGTGAGATATTGATTTGGCTAGTTATGTAACAGAGGTGGTTTATGAATCAGGTTGACCTGCTTTGATGTCAACAAAATTTTCTACAGGTGTACTAGAGGGCCAACTGTGAAACGACCCCCAAAACAGGAATGTTTTTTCAGGTGGTGGCACCTGGTAATTTTTCCATCTTCATCCTTCTTGACTGATTTGTCACTAGTTTTGCATTTGGATAAGGTCAGTGTTTCCACTGGTAGCATAAGCCAGTATCTGGAGCCTACAGAGGTTGCACAGGGTAGTCCAACTCCTTCAGATTGGCACACCAATACGTTCCATTGCCAAAATGACTGCTGTGTCTCCCATTGCAGTCTCAAGAGCATGGAAGAGATTCCAGGAGACAGGCAATTGCTCTAGGAGAGCAGGGCAGAGTGGTAGAAGATCCTTAACCCAGTTGCAGGACCAGTATCTGCTCCTTTGTGCAAGGAGGAACAGTAGAAGCCCTACTAGAGCCTTACAGAATGACCTCTAGAAGGTCACTGGTGTGAATGTCTCTGGCCACAATGCCAGAAACAGACTTCATAAAGGTGGCCTGAGGGCCCGATGGCCACTAGAAGGACCTGTGCTCCCTGCCCAGCACTGTGGCGCTCAATTGACATTTGCCATAGAATGCAATATTGGCAGGTCTAACACTAGTGCCCTGTACTTTTCACAGAGGAGAGCAGGTTCACCCTGAGCACATGTGACAGACATTGAAGGGTCTGGAGATGTCGTGGAGAACGTTATGCTGCCTGCAACGTCATTCAGCATCATTCAGCATGACCGGTTTGGTGGTGGGTCAGTAATGGTCTGGGGAGGCATACCCTTGGAGGGATGCACAGAACAGGGCAGTGAACACAGGTCCCTCTAAAGGCTATCGGCCCTCAGGTCAACCTCATAAAGTCCGTTTCTGACAATGTGGTCTGAGACATTCACACCAGCGGCCTGCTGGAGGTCATTCTGTAGGGCTCCAGCAAAACTCCTACTGTTCCTCCTTGCACAAAGGAGCAGATGCTAGTCCTGCTATTGGGTTAATGACCTTCTACCACTCTGCCCTGCTCTCCTAGAGCAACTGCCTGTCTCCTGGAATCTCTTCCATGCTCTTGAGACTGCAATGGGAGACACAGCAATCTTTTTGGCAATGACAAGTATTGGTGTGCCATTCTGGAGGAGTTGGACTACCCTGTGCAACCTCTGTAGGCTCCAGATACTGGCTTATGCTACCAGTAGTAACACTGACCCTATCCAAATGCAAAACTAGTGAAAAATCAGTCAAGAAGGATGAAGATGGAAAAATTACCAGTTGCCACCACCTGTAAAAACATTCCTGTTTTGGGGGTCGTCTCACAGTTGGCCCTCTAGTACACCTGCGGTAAATTTCGTTGACATCAAAGCGGGTCAACCTGATTCACAACCACCTCTGTTACATAACTGTCCAGATCAATATCCCACAAGTGTGACTGACTTGATGCTATACTCCTATGAACCAGTGTTCCCTTTATTTTTTTGAGCAGTGTAGTTATCTCATTTGGTGGCGTTAAGGGGCTTTTGCATCTGCAGTCTTCTAATGTTTGTCATACAAAATGGTCTGATCTTAAATTAGTGAAAAACAGGAAGACTTTTTCACTCACTGATAACACACACATTGCATCAATCTTGCCCTTTTTAAAAACATCACTCAAACATTCACAATGTCAGTTGGAAAAAGTTATGTGCACCCGCGAAAGTTAATTTGACTTAGACAAGAACAAATCTTGCTGTTCCTGTAGCATATTCTGATGTGAACCATGTCTTGCACGGAAGAGATGTCTGAAGACCTATGCTACAAACAATTTGTTGATTTGTATATAGCTTAAAAGGACAACAAAGTAATCATAGTAAATATTCACAGATCAACACACTGTCTAAACATGGAGATAGGCAGCGAGATGACTCCTCAATGAAGAAAAGAAATATTATGACACATTCTGAACACAAGGGGGAGTCATTTCAACATCATGAATTATGGCTGCTTTACTGTCCCGGGGACTGGGCAATGACCCTAGATATAGAGGTAAATCTGGACAGAATCTACCTTTTAGAGTGGCCTCGCCTAGAGCCAATATAGATGCTGTGGAATGGCTTCACGAGAGAATGGACTAAAATCCCTCCAAAATGTTGTATCTTATTCACAGTTTGAGCACTTGGCAGGAGTTCTAAACTTCTCAAAGAGTAGTTATGAATCAGTTATGAATTCCAAAGGCTCACTTTTTTCATCAGCACTGTGAGTGTTCCATTAGTGTTCAATACATGTTGCCAGATGTCAGTGTATGTATGCGTTTTGTCTCTATTTAGACAAGGATCAAAAACATTTTATGACTGAGAAAGCCAGGAAATTCCAAATGTTTTGCCACTGTATGTATGTCATTGACATTCATTACTGGAAGTCACATAGTGTGACTGCACCAGACATTAGGATGTTTCCCATTTGAGAAGAATTGAGTTTTTGTCCACTTAGGGTTGTTTTGAGTGAATGATTGAATGGATGAATGGTTGTTCTTTGGAATGAATGATTGTTCTTTGGAATGAAGGATTGTCTCCAAACAGTACATTCTTTTTTCACTTCCACTTTTCAGATTCCCAAACACTCAAATAGCTTGGAAAAAATATCCTGGTATTTGAAATGCACACAGCAAATGTTAAGTGGTTAACATTGCAAATTGTGGTTAACACTGTCAGATGGCTTTGGCTAGATATTTAGCAGGTAAAGAATGGAATGAGAATGAGAAATTACGAGTTTGCAGCATAGACACAAGGGGGCAGTTAAAGAGTTTAATCCAGACCCATAAATGAATTTGTGGTCATAAGTTTACATACCGTTATACACATGCTTAAGTTGACTAAAAAGAGGTATAAAAAAATCTTCTTTTAGAAATTGATTTTGATGCCTTAACAAGATTTGATTTTGATCAACAACATGAGGAAAAATGCAACCTGTAAGGACACCAATTGAAGAGTTTGGTTCCAAAGCGCTATATCCACCATTTAAATACATTTTCATAAAATAAATAAATAAAAAATGGATTGATATTTCCTGGAATACACAATTCAATTACATGACTTATACTGTTCTTAAAAACGGATAAATATTGTTTTGGAATCAAACTCTTCAATTGTCTTTGTGACATTTTTTTTTTTTAGACAAATAAAATTATTCTGAGGAGAGGCAATATAGGCCTACTGAGGAAAAACCTTTCTAAATGAGGAGATAAGACATTTGATATGTTATGGAAATAAAAATACCCTTCTCCATTTTCACACACAAAAAAACAAAACCATATATATATATATATAAACATAGTTTCATTTCGTTTATTCACTGATTCATCTGTGATTTCTCATTATGGTTTTCAATCTTTAGTGAGCACACAAGAGTATTCCATTATTGAGCAAAGGAGTCGCAGTTAGAGCAGTGGAATGTGTCTCAGACAGAAGAAGTTTACTTATACTTTGGGTCCAAATTAGCCAGATCTCTACACGTTTTCTCAGCCGCAGTTATCGGGTGCAGCTGAGATGCTTCGTCAGTGTGCACATGCCAGATTAGTGGGTGTAGATCACATCAGATAACTGAACTATTTGCATTCGGATCTTTCGACAGCTGTTCACACAGAGAACTTGTAGTTTATAGATTACAGTTTTTTTATGGTTAGGGTTATGTGTCATTGTGTGTCTAGTGCTCTATTTTCCTAATCTCACAACAATCACACGTTTATTTTAGAGCCATTTTGCACTGATTTGCTTCTACTTTTAATCTTTTTGGGCATTGTTAGGTTTTGATGCAACATGATTGGGTCACCTTTAATATTGATGCAGCATACTCTCAGAAAAAGTCCATTTTAAATGTATTGTATGCTAACCTAAATTATGAATGAAAGTAATAATTTAATGTCAGAGGGCTTTTACTCAGCATCAAATCATTGTAAACTGTACATTGTAAACTTTACTTTTACTGTCAAAGTAAAATATATTAACCTGGTACCAACAGATCCATATCTTCACATAAATTCCCTGATGACACAGCACAAATACTACAGAAGGAAACACTATCAATTCTCTGAAAAGAGTTTGAAAGACCCTCTGCTTCCCACATGGCCAATATCCTCTTACCACAGCACATTCTGTGGTTGAGCACAATCTTTACTCAAATGATGGGGTTGGGTAACCTTTAGTGGTCACTTAGAGATGCCAGGAGAAAAACGAAAGCAGGAAACCTCCAGGGAAAACCTCCTGCCACCATGCAGGCGCAGCAGCAAACCAGGCGTCCAGGGCAGGCAGTCCCTCACTGACGTAGCAGTACTACTCAGCCCACATCAAAAAAAAAAGAGAAAACAAATAATTTGCATGTGCTTCCCTGGTACATCACACTGCATGTTTCACCGCGTAGGCAAATTAAGATGGGTGCAATTCCCAGACCTGAATGTGTCCTACTTCCGCCATATGACTCTGCCCAAACAGCTATAGGCGGGAGTTGGTGGACACCCACATACGGATTGCCTCTGGGAGGTGTGTGGGTGCCTGATGGGAGGGGGGATTCCCTGCAGCTATCGTCCCACTACAGGTGTCACCCAGCTGGAAGCTGCATGTAAAGTGTCTGGGTTTCCCCCACGTGGGCCTGCACACACAAGCCCCGACACACACCATAACAGATAACCGGAAGGTCAATCGGTCTGCTGGGAGTATGGAGGCCTCCTCTGCCCAAGCAGGCTATAGGTCTGTGTTGCCATCTGTCCACGGCAAATTTCCCTCAGAGCAAGGTCAAATATATTAAGTGTTCATTCACTGAAATTAAAAATAAGGCTGAAATATCTTAAGAATGACATGTCTGTCTAATAAGTGTATAGATTTGTCAGCAGTCAGCACCATATTCATAATAAGATTCCCACTGAGATTATACAAATCATATAAGCACCAGTGACACTTTGAAAAGGAGGACAAAGGGGCAAAAAAGACACCCCAAAACATTTGCTCAGTTTCTCTGAAAAGGTTGTGAGGGGATGGGGGAGGTTGTCATGGGTGCTGCTGCATGTACCCCTTGCATGCTGGTCCAAACACCTGCGGAGAGCACACATTCATCACCACCAATGCACTTTACTGATGAACAGCCAAGAAGTCAGTACCCGTAATTTCCCGACTATTAGCCGCGGCTTATACATTGATTTTGCAAAATGTATTTCGCTATGAGGTTATTAATACAGGGGAGCAGTTAATGTGGTGTTAATATGGTTTTGTTTCTTGTGGCTTATACACAATGCGGTTTATATGCGGGAAATTACTGCAGCAATTCAATAGTAAGCAGAGTTGTGCAAACCCTAAATCCAATTGAAAGATAGGATCTAGAATTTGTATTTGAAGTAGAATTGAAATTTAATGAAATTTTAAGAAATTGATCATTTAAGTGTAGCAATAATATATAAATAATAATCAATGAAGCTTTACAGTAATCCCAATCACATTTCCGAAAGCTAAGAATCCTCGACTTTGAGAAACTGCCATTCTTTCTGTTGTGTGACTGGAATTCCTTTGAATTTGAGTTCCACTTCAATTTGTTCACGATAAGAAAGTGTAGACTTTATACTGCCGATTTTCTCAATATAGCGTCGAGCGCAAAGCGACTGGTTTTGCCTTGCAGGGTCACATATTGAAATGCCATGTATAATACGTGTAACAACGCATGTAATGCGTACAAATGTGAATAGTTATTCATATGGCAAGGCACTGGTCGGAAATACACAGGAACAGTGTCTGACTGTTTTGACTCAAGTGACATATACAACACAAAGACAGTTAAAAGAGCAATGCCTCTTTAATGGCCTGATCATTAATTACCCAAAGTCTGTATGTTTCAAAGGTGTCTGAATACACAGAAAATTAAATAGTTATATTGATATATATATATATCAGAATATATATATATATATATATATATATATATATAGATTATTTTATCATGTGATTGTTATATGGAACTCATCTCTCCAATAATTGCCAAACAATAATTCACATGCATGTTGATGATTCATAAGTGATGCATATGTCAAATTACTGGAATATCAAGAGAAAATGTTTTAAACAGCAAGTGTTTTTATTAATTGTATTTGTCATTTGTGCAGTTGTGAAAAAATAACTTGCAACATCAAAACCAAGGTAATTAAATCTGACATTTCAAAAATATTATACTCCCTCCGATATGACCTTTTTTTTCTATTTTGTTGCTCACTTGTACATTCAAAAGACTGCTCCCAAGTTAAAACTTTTAACATGGCCAAACTACTTTCTTTGGGGTTGAAGAATGTGCATTCACTATCTGCTTCTAGCTTGACCGTTTGGCTTCTTCATATGCAGTTAGTTGGCCATACCTTGCTTCTCAAATAAATCTATATTCTAAACTGGTCCTGTTTTTGTTTTGGTCAAAATTACCCAACCAAGAGCTAATCACAACCCTCTTTACACTCATACACATACTCACTCTACAAACTTTAAAGTAAAAAAAAAAAATCAGGAAGGTATTAATATCATGGCAACAATAGTATAGGAGAATGTAAGGCAATCGTTGACTTTAATAAATAAATAACGCAGTAGCACACATTCAGTAGTGGAAGGTGGCCTGTGAGTAGCACTGTATCTATGCCTATCCATCAGACACCCCAATTCCACTTCAAGGCATGGAACATTTTCATAGTATTTCAAAAAAGGCATTTTGAAAACATCAGCAACAAGAGACCAAGTCTTCACATCATATTTTTCTAAAGAACCCACAGTTCTCTTGCTGACTTTACACAGATAACTAGTCATGGTCATCATATGGTGCATATTATATAATTACTTAAATCTAGGCAATATCATTAACAAGAACAACCGGGTGATGGTCAGCATTTCACAGCTGACATAAGAAAAGTCCCTTAGATGCAGAGGTAACCCCATCTTCTTCCGTTACACCTCAGCCCTTGGTCTCTGTCAACCTGAGGTGAGAAAACTATACTGAAAGCTGAAAATCCCATCCCCCACAGTCAATATTTGTTGATTCCAAAGATGCGCACTCCATGGAACTGTGGCAACTTTGGAAGAAGCACACTGAGAAGTGAGCACGTGTTGACCAGGAAATGGGTGGCATCATACTTTGTGTAGAAGCTGGCCAGGAGATACCTAGAAAGTTGAAGGGAAAGGTGTGCAATTGTTAAGCAGAGGTAAGAAAACAACCTGGATAAGGTGTGTACACTATGTGTCCATCACACAGGCAAAACACTGCTACTTGGGATTTCGCCTGACTGAGAACATTCTTCCAAGTTTGTATGGGGTGGTATGGTTTACTTTGGTCAGGTTACGCAATCTCAGCTCGATTTGACCACCATTTTGTTATAGCCAACAAAATTCCAGCACCGTGCCCGAATATGAAAGGTCAGGAATTACGACATATTCAATGACTGCGATTAATTGTCGGCGACATTCCACGACACCCCGTCCAAAAGTCTAGTGACACGAACAATAAGCTACATGGTCTTGTAATGTGGCTAAACTCCCAACCAAGACGCAGCAAGAATTTGGATTGCGTAGGCAATCCTCAAAAAAATATGGTCAATCCTCAAAAAACATTGTTTCTACATACTGTATACAAGTCACAACATGTAAATAGGAAAATGTTGGACTTCTATTGTCACATTTGGGAGCTATAGGCTAGTTGGTTCTGGCCACCTCAATACTTCGCTAGGCTAACAGTAAGTGTGTCAGACTGAGCTACTGCATCTTATCTAACTCTAGGGGAGACGGCAAATTCCCAAAATGTTGCCATGTTCCTTTAAATAGTAATCAATCAGCATTTTCTCTGCACTTCTCTGCTCACTTGAAACAAATGCAGAATTGAAATTACTATGGGGAGGACTACACTCTGAATACTTCCGTCTAGTAGATGCAAAGGCATTTAAAATGGCATTGTTAGTCATTATGTCAATAAAACTTTACTCAGTGGTGACTGATCCTAATAGCCCACTGCGAATCACTCTAGCTGAGGACAGCATCTTGGAAAGGTCACAGGGAAATCAGCAAAAACTCATAGCATCTGTTTAGATTACAATTAAGTAAATGTAATTAGGGTTTGATGAGTTGTCCTATTTTCTAGGGGAAAATTTGTATAATCAGTATAATGTATAAGTATGCCTTGGTAGGTTTCCTGAAAATCACTTACAGAGATAGATAGATAGATAGATAGATAGATAGATAGATACTTTATTGATCCCCAAGGGGTATCCATCTATCTATCTATCTATCATCTCTATAAGTGGTTTTCAGGAAACCTGCCAAGGCATCCACTATCCTCATACAACAAAGAAAACTGACTGAGTTTCACACGATAGGCTGTATGGCATTGGCTGATAAAATATACTGTATACCACTCAAGATCCATAGTCAAGTACCATCAAATATTTACAGAAAGGTATATTTCTCTTCAGGTACTTTCAAGTAATTTCTCTCCTTCAAAGACCCATTAAAATGGGTTCCATGCACACAATCTAGTCTTCAAGAGCCCAATACCCTGACAATTGAACATGAAGGCATGAACGCCTTTGTGACAGATGTGTATGCAGATAGTCAAGAGTGGCGTGCTCAAATCTAGATTAAGGCTATACACTATAAAACCAGCTTGGTCGTAGAAACTAGTTAGCATGGTAGTTTGGTAGCTTTGTCAAACCCTCTACCCAGCTCCCACACAAGCCACTTGTCAACTGCCTGCAAGAAATAAAAACCTTGATGTCCACTAATCCGAAGAGGATCTGTGATCCCTTCCTGAACATGGGTGGCTGCTCCATCTCTCCATCCCCAGAAGTTTGCAACTTGGGCATTATCTTGAGCCCCTCTCACATTGAGAAACGACACATTAGCGTTTAAGAAATAGCGGGTTCAGGGGATTTTGCAATGTGAAAGGTAGACGTGTTTTGGTCCCGGGGTTGTTTGAAGCCGGTTTCAGAGGCGAGTTATGGGAGGCGTTGCCTAGCAGCACGTCAGACGCAATTTGGGAGTGAACAATGACGTTAAGCATGCCTTGGACCTCGGAGATAAACTGATAAACACAACTGTCATGCTAGTGCTACGTGGTTTAGTTTCCAAATGATGGCGGGCCACTTGTTATGTTATTTGAATGCCAAATGAGGTCCTTTTGTCTGTCGATAATGAAAATTGAGCGGAAGCTTACGTATGGCTATGCCAGGCTAATGGACACAGCAAAGTTGTCCTGTCTCTTGTGTGTTTCCTGTATTTTAACCTCCTGCCTTGCCAAATACGTCATCAGTCACACACCCCTAATAGCAGGGTTGACCAATGTTCCTTTCACATTGAACACGCCTCGGCAATAATACTACCCCCCGAGACGGGTTGAATTGCCGAGGCGGGTTGACTCCCCACCCCATGTCGTCAGTGTGAAAGGAACAGCCTTAACGTTAAATTTGGCTGATTTAGCGTTAAATTCGGTCAATGTGAAAGGGGCTTTGGACTCCACCCTCTGATTCCAGTCACATAACAAATCACCAAATCTGCACCTCAAAAACATCTCAAGATTCCGACCCTCACTCTAAAAACTCTAATCCACTCCCTTATCACCTCCCGTCTGGACTAGACAGCAATGTTGTCCTGTCTGGTCTGCCCAGCAAGGCTGTTGCCAGGCTACAACAGGCTACAACATAGGGTCCTAATGTGCACAAAACCCTGGCAGCATACCCATCCTCATAGAGCTTCACTGGCTGCCAGTCAAGTCACAAATGGCCTTTAAAAATCCTCCTCCTCGCCTACAAATCCATCCATGCACTTGCACTCTAGCATCTTACTTACTGATCTCCTCCACCCTTACGTCAATCATGGCCCCTGCGCTCCTCTGACAAGGGTGCCATTCCCGCTCCAGACCTTCGCTTCGGGGAGAGCCTTCAGTGCTGCTGCCCCCCGTCTATGGAACAATCTACCCCTCCACATATGTAGTCCCCCCTCCCTAGGCAGTAGGCGAGTTCGTGATGGCGCAAAACTGCGCAGCACTGCGCAGCGCAAGATGCACGTGGTTAAAAATCTGTCCACGATGGTCTAGATGGGCGTGTTTACCACTTTGCAGTCGATATCACATGGCCTTAACTTATCGTGGGAGCAAGGCGGGGCAAGGCTTCTACTGCGCAGCACCGCAGCTTCTCTCCAGGTACTGCAGAGCCTAGACCCTGCCTTCATGATGTCAGGACTTTGCCCTAATTGGCTTTTACATCCCTGATGTATGTGCTGGCGTTTAGATGCCTCTTCATATCCACAAGGGCCTGTGCCTCATGTTTTGTCACATGGTCACGTCTAGACTTCGGGAAGTAGAGAGTGTACAACTTCATAGCAGCGTTTGTATCCCCTCCCCTGCTGTCACCGGCAGCTCTCGCTGCTACAAGAGGTCAGTTGGAGTTGAACTTGCCTAATATTCAAAAAACTAAAAGCACACCTGTTCTCTGACACTTCCCTCCCCCTTCCCTACCCCTCCCTTTTGTTTGTTAAGACACCGTGGATATCCTGAGAGGTGCAATATAAATTTAAGCCATTATTATTATGTATTATTACTAGCTAACTGACATTCATCAGATCATTTTAGAATCGACTACTACCTAGTGTCACTCTGCCATCAGATCATTCTTTCTATTTTGAACACACTCTGTGGTCATTGTGTCAACTGTGCCATCAAAATGATTTCAAAGCTGTTTTTCCGGTAATATTCGCTACATAACATTGTTTTAATATTGAACATCCATCAATCAAAGTTTAGAGGAGCTTTCACAGTCTGTTAGTTATCAAAACAATGGTCATTATATATAACACACAAAAGGCATCTTCACTAATGACTACCTCTATTTTTGCTATGTAACTAGGAGGCTACTGGGCATTTAACTTAAGTGTTCTCTTCATTGAGCATTGAGTTGTCTGAATGCACACGCTGCTATCACATCTGGTGTTGCCAGTTCCTTTAATTATAGTGGAAACCAGAGTCATAAAAAGAGAGTTGCAACACGATCAAAAGGCCCAAAACACCCGTGCTGAATGGCTGAATCACAGGAGGGTGGGATGTATTTCTGGATGCTAGAGGGTGTAATCAATTTAAGTCATTGACTACTGACCAAGAGATTGGTTGTTAATAGAACAAAACTCCCATACCCTGGAAACTGCCATGGGAAAGCACGGCCGTTGTTTTCCATGGTCTCTTATTGGAGCGTCACCACTCTGTTTAATCTACCGCTCTGGTGGAAACTGATTGTTGCAGCAGATGGTCGGTGTTAGTGCCATAGTCCGCTTATTATAAGCAACTTGGGCTTGTTTTTTTGTGAAGTTGCGGGTTGCGGTTTTGGGGGCATGTATTTTATGTGGTCGCTTCTTTTGGGCTTGCTTGAATTTCCCCTTGGGGATCAATAAATTATCTATCTATCTGTCTATCTATCTATCTATCTATCTGCTTCGTGTTTCTGCGTAGAAGCAACGCAGCGTCTGCATGTACACAGAGGGCATTTTAAACCTATGCCTCTGCGTCGACTCCACGCTGTAGCAATAGGCTCCTCTAACATGACCGCCCCAGAAATGTAACATCAGGGGTTAAGGGAGGGGATGCTACATGGGTCGCTTCTTTGAGGCTTATTTCAGAGACCCAGTTGCTGGCAACACTGCAGATGGTCCATGAACGGAAAACTTCTGTTACATGCCCAGCATAGCCTACTTGTCAGTGTGCTGTGTGATGTAGGCACTGACTCCAAATTACTCAACTTACAGCACAATTGGGGAGATGGTGAGGAACTTCCGAGATGAAGTGAACTGTATGCCGTAGTCCATCTGTTCCCAATGTGTGAGGAGGCGGGCCTTACCCTGGTCAGGTGTTTCAAACGGAGTGCCTTTCACCGTGTGCAAGAACAGGTACATAATCTGTAGCAAGAGACATGCCATTGTCACCATCAAACATCAAACATTGTCAACATTAGCAAACTAATCAACATAGGGACAGCAGCCTCATCATTTTACAAGACAGTAGACTGACGCTACTAATGTAAGTCTAATGTAACACTAAAAGTATGAGCTATCAATAAGCAGATAGCCTATGTGATTATGTCCATTCATTTACAAAATGTGAAAATGTGAAATGTAATGTAAAAAAGTGCTGTCAGCAACGGATGAGTTGTAATATGTCAAAATAACGCTTTCTGCTGTAAGAGCTGGCAAATGCAAATTAAAGGCCTTAACTTATTACTAACCATATTATGGATGACATTCGTCAGGGTCCACACAACAGGCACACTGAAGAATGGAATGCTCAGTAGCACAACGTGCAATACAGTAGTCAGCAACAGGTAAGCCAGCCAAATTCCACGGCTGTTCATAACCCTCGTATTGGGGTTCACCTCACTGTGAGCTACGCCCACATTCATCCTAGAGAAAGGGGAGGACAGAGAATAGTGAATATAATGCTCCACCAAATGCAATATGATGGTGAAATGAATCAGGGGAAACAATCCATAAAGACTACTAAGACTAAGATAAATAAACACCAACACTACTTGTGTGATTATATGAGGATGGTTATCCAAAGTAAATTTACTGATGGCTCATCTCTTTAATGGGCAACACAGCCCTTTCATATTAGCCTGGACCCGCCCGCCTAGATGTTCTCTCAGGGAGATCTAGTCTGGAACACCATAGTTTATAACAGTTTCCCTCAGGCAAGAAAAATGTCAATCAGCGAGGAGAGGAGAAGGTGAAACCAAAACATATTGTGATAGAAACAGCAACACCTGCAAATGTCAAAATGCAATTGGAGAAATGCAGAAATGTATTTACTATAAAGGTAGATCCGCGTACATTGTCTCCTGACTATTAATGCAGTTTATTTTCTGTAAGTTTAGGCGACGTATGAAGTAGCTTAGGAATCTCTGATCTCTGTTATTTGTAAGGCTGGACCAATGATTGAAAAGTTAGTAGGCCGACTAGTCGCGATGCAACGTTTCCCAATCTAGAGTATTCACTTCGTGAATGAGTTTGATTTTTTTCCAGGCTATTTTCACATGACTTCTTGTAACAATTGACCAAGTAATTATATAGTATCCAGATTTCAAAATGTTTAATAGGTTACTCAGGGCTGTTTGTTTAAAAAGTTGCCTTCCGACTGCTGGCCCAAAACTAAGTGTATTATTGCCCATTACACAGACGTAGGCTACTGTCATTACGCCAAACTGACTGACCAACAACCATTACTCTGATCCATTCGTATATTGATATAGTATGTATTAAACTACGTTGTTTGCTTATATATTCATTTAGTACCAAAGGAAACAAAGGTCTGATCTGATGACAAAGTGCGACAAAACAGTTTTTTCTCTCTCTCTTGAATTCTGAAGGGGCACAGCTTCGTCAGTCAGCTAATGTTAGCAAGTTTACCAACCTATATGGACAAATCGCAGCCCTGTTAGCGAGGACTATTTCACCATTGAAACAAATAAATATAGTTAATGAAAAATCTTACTCTTTAATTACGTTGTGCACTTCATTTGTCCACTAAAGTCTGTCACAACAATTCATCTAACAAGCTTCCTCTAACGAGCTAACGTTAATGTTAGGCTAGCTAACGTTAGTTCTGAAAGTTGATGTTAGCTTGCTTATAATAACAACTCTGATATGTAGTGATGATAGCAATGACATTTGTGTGAAGACAACACAAAATGCTTACACTTATGAATTATTGCGGTTAAAGTAGCACTTAGATTAAACATATCAGTGTTCCTGCGACGACAGGCTACTCATTTTCAGTCTTACCTTGTGTTGCAACCAGGAAATCCCGGTTCCAGACAATGAAACCCCGCCCCTTTCGTTTTCAGGGCAGTCTTGAGTTCTCTAGGATCTAGCAGAAAAAAAGAAATCTGTGTATGGCTTGCAGAGGAAGCCTTTTCGACCGCCTTCTAAAGTAACAATTTTCATCCTGACAAAATTTACAAAAAAAAAATACATATTGCATAGGCTATTATATTTTTTCCCAGGTGTCAAGCAATGGTCACAGATTCAATAGCCTACAAAGACAATGAAATGCAGTTTGTGTCTAACCAGAGTTGAAAAAGTGCAGTGTGTAGGCTAATATGTAGACTGGGTAAACACAGCCCGACCTGCGGGAGATTGGATTTCACCCTGCAGCTCAGGCTGGAAACCTGCACATTTATCTCTCCTGCTTCCTGTCCATGTTTGCTGGAACCAATCGCAAATTAGCGTATCCACCAGGCGCACCTGCATCGTTGATCTGATAGTTGAAGGACTATCCAAGCGTACAATCATTTGAACTGCTCATTACATGCCTCTTGTGCTGTAGAAATACAGCACAGACTCCCCAGGCCAATGTTCAATCTTAAATGATGAGCTTAGTCTGGTGATAGCCAGGCTATAATGTAAAGATAGACAGGACAAGATATATAGTGCAGTATAGACAGTATACAGTTGGTTTACTGAAGGTGGTTAGAGTAATATAAATGAAATATAAATGTGCAGTGTAGCCTATAAGAGTGGAATAAAGCTATGTATGAACAAGCAACATGCACAGATATGTGCACTTGCAGTAACATATGAGTAGGCCTAGTAAAAATAATAAACATATGCAGTGTAGAATATATTATAAGAAAAACAGAATAAACATGGATATCAGTATGAACCCTAGACCGTATATGTACAGCTGTGCAGTGTACTCTGCAGTTTCTGCACAACAATGTTAAGAATAAGTGCATGCAGAATGAATAGAATGGCTGTGTATTTGGCCTGATCAGCATCTCAAAGCAATTCATGATGATGGGGGTGATTGGACAGAAGTCATTAAGGCTTGTTGTAGTGGAATATTTTGGCTCCGGGTCCGACAATAGAGATGTTTTTAAAGCATGCGGGGACATGCAGCTGCCTGGGCTAGTGACATTAAAAATGTCGGTCCAAACCTCAGTCAGCTGCACTGCACAGGCCCTGATACGCATCCAAAGGACACCATCAGGACCAGCAGCCTTACGTGCATAGTCCTGCTAAGTGCTGCACACACATTTTGCCTGGCCAAATACGTCATCAGTCACACACCCCTAATAGCGGGGTTGACCTGTTCCTTTCACATTGAACACGCCCCGGCAATAATAATACCCCCCGAGACGGGTTCAATTGGCGAGGCGGGTTGACTCCCCACTCCGTGTCGTCAGTGTGAAAGGAACAGCCTTAACGTTAAATTCGGCTGATTTAGCGTTAAATTCGGTCAATGTGAAAGGGGCTTTCATTTCTGTTAGCCAATTCCTTTTCAGAAGTGTAATATTAAAACAATTTCCCTGAAATATATTAAGATATTTTATGGAGAGAGCACTGACATATTCAAATACAATTATTGAGTGATGTCTAAATAGAAAACTGCGCTGATGTTTGTTTTGTTTTCAAGAAAGTAAGCTGGCATAGTTACTGGAGTCAGATTTCCTGAATCAGCAATGTGCACCACACATTACTTCATGATTACTTGATTTCATGTAACCGGTACTCTGTATTATGAGAATACTAAAGTTCCTTGTTGATCATTGTGGCTGACATAAAGCAAGTTCCTTTTTTAAGAATGACATCATATTTAAACAGAAACCACAAGCCATACTTTTTCACACTTCCAGTGGCACTGTAGATCAATTAAACAGTGTAAATCATTAACTACCACTGACAGCAATTAAAAGCAATAGAGGAGAGAATAGGAAATGACAATGCCCTATAAGTCGTCAGTGGGAATGTTTAAGGAAAATACTGCTTCCCTCTCCAGTGAGGGGTAGCCTTTGTCTTTTGGGAAATTTGGTGGCAAGGTGGACAGCTTTCTTGTTAATTGTAGGCTTTTGTGTCATCTAACCAGACGTCTGCATTGTTTGTTTTTTTTACAGCAGATGTATTCAAATTCATGAATATACCATCACATTTCAGAAATATTTTGATTCAGATGTTTTCAGTACATTTGTTTTTATTTGTTAATAAACCATGAAAACAATGCACTCTGCATTAACACATGATTCAAGCATTTTAAATAAATTATTCTCAACCATAAATAAATGTAATAAATAAGTCAATAAATACAATACTTTAATAAATAAATAGAAATGTGCCTCTGGTCATTACCCAAAGATATATTTTTACTTTTTTGACCAATATGATCAAGTCACGTTGTAGTCTCATTGCCCATCATGTAATACTGAAAGGCTTATTAAAGTTGGCTCCATTCCCTGCATCACTGGCAACGGTGGAGGGACGTAGTGGCAGACAAAGGATCAGCGATGAAAGAGAAGACACGTGCTGAGAGAATGGAGAATGAATAAAGACGGTCCACTGAGTAGGACTGAAGTAAGCAGATTTCCCAATCGCCATTGTTGACTTGAGTCTCCTTCACTGTTTTCTGTGAAAAGAAACATAACTGTTATCAACGTCTGTGAAAAACTGAATTTTGTGCTGAATCTAAGCGGTCCCCTTTGCAGAACATGCGTCAGACTATTGACTAGAATAGGATATGTCACAAAGTTTCAGTTTGAGGTCTATATCTGATCGACAGTACAGCACATACTAAGAATATGTGCAGGGAGTTTACTATGATGTGTAATGTGCAGAAGAAACACTGCACCGTTTATTACCAGATTAGAATATCAGTGTTTCACAGTGGATCAGTTTACTCTGCAAAATTACTTTCATCTGGAAACTCTGATGTTTCAGATTGTTGGCTACAGATGCAACAGTCACTCTGTAGCCTTGATCGTTTCACTTACCCCAAGTGCATGTAATAGCTCTGTGACAGCAGCATTCACTTCTATGGCCACCTTTGTCAGATCTGTAGTTTTATCTTTTGTCTGAAAAAGCCCATTCCCACCAAAGATGGCACTGAATTTCTGCAGCACACCTGTTACGCTCTGAAGACATTTCTGAGGAGAAGGAGAAATCTGAGTTAATTTTACAAACAGGCAACTTTCATTCCTACAGTTCTCATAATAGTAACAAACCACATCCCACTCTAACTTCCATTTTTTAGGGGTTGATCAAGCATTAAGTCCATCTCCTAGGCCTATAGGCCTAACCACATAAGAAGGCAGGGTCAAGGCATCCATATCCTAATTCGTATTAAAGTGTTACGTTTTATTTAGACTTTAGGTATATCTTACCTCTCTTTGATTTTGACTTATACTGAAAGGATCACACACACGGGCTTCAATCTTAAGATCATCCTTGATATCAGCTGACATGTTGCGGCATGGTCCATCAATCATAAGTGAAATTTTCCGCGCTAACTGATTTAGTTCAATCGCCTTAGCTTTGCAATTTTTCCAGTCAGTCATTCGATGGGTTGGATTCCCACTGACAAACATCTGGAGAGAGAGCAATGCAACAAAAAAAGTAATGAGACGCAGGTCCATAATCGTGATTCCAAACGGGCTGCTGTCTTGCTTGTTACTTGTGTGGTCTGTCAACCCGTACTGGACTCACAGAGATAAGAGACCTTTTTAAAGAGGCGTCTGTGAGTCATGGGAGGGTTTTCCCTGCGCGCCAGGTAAACTGTTGTGGACACGGAACGTGCTTGCATCATCAATGGCTTCGTGAGAGAGCATGTGGTTGAATACCATTTGTAATTGTAATTTTTGTTACAGGAATACAACGTATGTGATGAGGTTTTGTAAAAGTCGAAAGAGATGATAATGAAAGGCTATGGAGAGGACTATTACATTGTCCAACGATGAGCTACTTAGGTGGAGGAGCTGAAGGGGCCGGGGGTGCCAAGGGCATGTTCCTCCTTACCTGCCAACAACATTACGTAGCCTAGTTTTTACCCCGAAAGCGAAAAGAGAAGTAGACGACTTCTGAATGAGTCATCATCATGATGTAGCCTCACATTTTTCATGAAGATATCATAACACAATTGCCACAAAAAAAGACGTTTACGCACAAATATTTATTATAGGCTATATGTACAAGGATGCCTCTATTTATAAGCTAGCCTACTCATATTTTACTACTAATACTAATATATTACTAATAATACTAATATTTTCATTTTTGCATTATGAGGTTGCATACTACTGACTATGGATAGATATCCTAGTCTTATGACTGTCAATGATAAGAACAACTATTGGTCCCGAGAGGCTCCATAACGCCCGTCTGGAATTCCATTAGTCTAGAATTAATCGATAATTCACTCTCAGAATTTCCATTATTGTCACTTGAAAGTGTAGAAGAATGCACTCAGTGTAGTTCCCTCCTCTGAAAGTTGGAGAAATGTTTTCAGTGGTCAGACGTGTGTGCTTTGAAGTACAGAGGAAGTGAGAGCAGCATAATCAGCCATAAACACTTATTCACTGATGACAGCTTACAAACTACTGAAGGCTCTGAAATTCCTGTCCAAATTCCCTTTCTAAGAAAACAGCAGCAATCACTATTTACTGGTGCTTCATCCATTGAAAAAGTACAGAGGCAAACACCTTAATTAACAACAAATGAACACATCATCTCTTGCTTATCAGTATGGTGTTCTTTCATCATCATCATCATCATCCCCATCATCAACCATTCTTTATTTAGGGGAATTTGACTGAGCTTTAAGGTCTTTATTAGCAATGCCCTGAATGGCTACAATAATCACAAAATAAGAAAAACAATAACCAAAAAAACAAGTTTAAAAAAAAAACCCAATAAGACAACAGATGCTGGACGGAGCGGTGTAGTCGCCAGCATACCCTTAGACCAAGATATAGCCTAAGCAAACATGTACAAAATGATACACAAATTATTGTACAAAAAACAAATGATACACAAGACAAAAGATGCCGGACGGAGCGACATAATCACCAGCGTACCCATGACACTAGACATACAAGACAGACAACAAACAAAAAAGGAACCAATAATAAAATGAATAAGTAATAAGATTTTTTTTTTCTAAAGAAAAATTCCACGTTAACTTAGTCAAGTCAAGTCAAGTCAAGTTTATTTATATAGCACATTTCATACACAGAGGTCATTCAATGTGCTTTACATGAACAAAAACCAAACAGTAATTATAGCAGATAAAAGCATAGATTAGCATAGATAGCATCATCATTAGTGATGATGATAATGATGATCTCAAAGGGAAAGGGATGGAGAATTTATTCTTGACAACCCATCATACCTTACTGAGCAAGAAACTCTTATTTAACTCTATTGCTCAGTGCTGGTTTGCCAAAGTGAATTAACCCTGTGGATTAATCATACCTTTAGTTGAGGCAATGGTCTAACAGTTCAGTCTGTTTCATGAGACAAGCTTAAAAGTAATGCAACACAAGTTCACCATGTGTCATCAATTGAAATTGTGTAATGCAGCGACACTCAAATAGAGGAGACTGGCTATGAGTTGTTGATGAGAACTGTTATTTTATTAAACAATAACACAATTGAATTAATAATCAATACCAAACCCCCCATTTGGTTAATTGTTATTGATGTTAATAAAATAAATATTACATTGTGAAACCTGAAGATCTTTAAGATTAAGGAATGTATGGAAATGTTAAATTAAATTATTATTTCAAATAAGTTTGAGGAAATGCCTCTCAAAGCCTAGAATAGATGCCCCTAGACTTCTAGGCTGGGATAGTCTGGAAATTTTAAACATCAGGCCAGTCACATAGTATAGAGTGGGCGGACTTGATGACGACTGACCTGTGACCATAAGTTGCGACCGTTAAGCTTGAATTCCCCATCCTACTACTTGAAAACAAGATTGATTGGTTGAAGCGCTATCCTATTGTGTGGACAGGAAATTGGAAAGACAACCATTTCTACCACATCTCCGATTGAGCCCTATATGGTGAGTTCTCAGACCCTACATCTTGATGTGGGTCTGGCTCGTCAGATTATCTCAAAGTTCTATTGGGTTATGTGAGTTATCCAGTGACAGAATAGGATACATCCCTCCCCCATTATAATAAAGATATTGCAGCACAGTGTCCAAGATTAGGTGCACCTTAGTGCACCTTATGGAGGATGCAAAAAATGAAATGCAAAGGAAAGTTCAGGTATCAGTTGTCATATAAAGATACACCTGCCAAAACGATATTTGCAAAAATGACAGAATTGCCAACCTATTCACCAGAACAGACTATGTGTATAAATGAACAAACACAACAGACAACAGACTTCTGTTCAAGAATGTCATATACCATATCGGGGAGATAATGCACCACTCAACTTTGTCTTTCTGAGAACACTGTTTATAATAATTCCAATATTTATACTTTGATCCTCTCATCCACAAATAGCTAGCTATCAATTTTAAAGTTAAATCTATTCAGGATTAGTGTGTGTACCAGTGTCATTACATTTATGTATCAATTTATCAGACACTGTTATCCAAATTGACTTATATTAATGTCAACACATACAAAGGTATTGTTGGGAAATAACCAGGTTATATTTCACACATACTTGTTTGGAATTCTGGTCCTTATCAGACCAGATCAAATGACTGCTTGGTGCTCAAGGTTCCTCGTATCCTGAGTTGGGAAAGTCTGCCTTTTGTTATTGTGCCCCTACTTCCTGGAATAATCTTCAGTGTAATATAAAAATTAACTCTATACTTTCCTATGATCAACTCAGATCTAATCACAAACCTTCCTATGTCAATTTGTACCTGTTTTAAGTAAATGTCTTTATAATTATTATTATTATTATCATTATCATTATCATTATCATTATTATTATTATTATTATTATTTTGTTATTCATATTTGATGTATTTTTTATTTGCTTCCCTTCCTCCTTTATAATGTAATGTATGTTATTGTACTTTGCTTTATTTATGGGCCTAGGCCTATACTATTATTTTTTTACTTTTTGTTTTTCTTCTCTCTTTTAATCACAGTTATTATATATTGTATATTTCTTGTTACTTCATTATTCTGTAATATCATCTTCATTGAAAATGAGGGCTACCCTCAATGACACTCCGAGAATAAATAAAGGTTGAATGAATAAATTAATTAATTAATATTACAAGGGATTACATTGTCCCCCAAGCAAGGGCACAACAGTGGAAGACAGGAATTGAACCTACAACTTTCAAGCTACTGCACACTGGCCCAGCTCCTGAAACTTGGTGGGCATGTAGCCCCATAAGGATGACACGGGAGCCATTGATTTCCTTCTGTCACTCACCTGTACACCACTCGACCTGTAGATTGTGGAGTTGAGCGAAGGGTTAACTGTATTTACTGTATTAAATTTCTACAAGCATGCACGCACGCACACACACACACACACAAACACACACAAATAAAGACACCCACATGCAGGCATACAAATGCACGCACATATATGCACACACACACACTCACAAGCATTCATGCGCACACACACATGCACACACACACACAGGCATGCACACACTCACACTCACAGCTACCTGGGCAAAGAGTGAATGGGCAAGGTGGGAGGGGTCAGACACAATTTGGTGGCTCACTTTCTGTATAAGGTGAATATATCTGTATCATATAAGGTGAATATATCTTTCTGTATCATACAGTATAAGGTGCTCACAGTCTCAGACACCACAATGCCATCCAGCCAGTGTTTTGTTGCAGCAGAGGATGATGGAGAGGAGACCACACAATTATGGATGAAATGATGATGCTTTCAACTGTGGCTCTGTAAAACTGAGTTTGAATTTTGAGGGGAGGTGTGCAGGTGCACTGCAACCTGGTGCACCCATTAGAAGTATAAGCCTCTGATGTCAGGTCACTGCTTGTTGTGCCAAATTACTTGACAGTCCACAAACATAACTGCTGTGTTGTTGATGAGCAGCGGTGAGTGTGAGGGTAGGGATTTGCAGAAGTGGTGCGGTTGCTCCTCTGTTTCATTCCTGGTTTCTGTGTGCACCGTGCTGCTGTAGGCCGACTTGTCATCGCTCTTGATGAGGCCTGTGCGATAGTGGGGTCATCAGCAAGGTTGACCAGCTTGACGGCTGCATGATGGGAAGGGCATGGTTGAAATCAGGTATGGAGGACACAGCTCTGTGGAATGCCAGTATTGGTGATGAGGGGGGCAGACAGGTGACTATCATGTTGCCTAACCTGCTGCATCCTGTTGGATAGAAAATCTGTAATTCAGTCACATGTGCTGTACTTGTAGGTGGTACATGTTATTTCTTCACAATCAAATCATTGAGAGGGTTATGAAATCGTTATCTCTCGTCAGTGGTGTTTCAGTTAGAGAATTCAAGAATAGAAAATCAACATTTATTATTGAATAACAGAAATCTTGGAATTGCTGTTTGTTTGTTTTGTTCCAGTGCATATAGACTAAAGGCAATGTAAAAAGCTTATGAAATTGCTAAAAAGGCACCATAGAAAGACATGAATACCTAATTCAATGGGAAATGTAAAAGCCAAAAATATCAGATTAAATTTGGCCTATCTTTATTAATTTTCATTTTACTGAGATAGTCTGGCACCTGAAATAATATAAAGACCTAAATGGAATGCATGTGCTAAACCCTTGTAGCAATGTCTGCAAACTTGTAGAACAAAATCGCAGTCTGAAAAATGTCAATAATGGATATAAATGGACATAAAAAGTAGGCTTAAATGCACTGTCAACAATATTTCATGTTCATGCCAAATAGGCTACTGGAAAACAGATGTAGGCCAGGCCTCGGCCACCTTCTTAAATGATAAGAATTGGAAGCAGAGTGGAACTCAAAGGATTTTCCTGAAAGTAAGGGATGTAGTTAAAGCTCGGTTTATTCCTTAAACTTACGCTTTCTAGGTTCATCAAACGATTTTTTTAACGTAAACTTTCTGTGTTAATGAAATTGTTTTGGGTTTTTTTAGTTAATGGATTACCTGTCAAGTTCCTCCTCACACTCCTGTGCAGTAGATGGCGGTATGCACCAATTTCAATATGTAATCTTATGATAAAACGAAGAAATATGACGCGCCTTTCTTGCAGGAAGTGCGCGATTGTTATTGTTGATGAGACGATGGGTACCTTAATGTAGGCAGGGCAGTGTGCCATCTCAGCATTAAACGGTAGGCAAAACTGCCATATAGATCTGAAGATATGCTGTATATTCTGGAATTTGAAGACAGTCTTCGCTTATTGTTCTCAGAGATATTGAATATGTTTTAATTTTGCCTAAGATAACAGAGCTTGCAGCGAGTTTGAATTAGCTAGCTGGCTAACGTTAACGTTACCCACACGTTAGCTTTCCTAGCATACATGATTTGCTTTCTGAAACATGCTGCAGCATGACTTGAAATGATATTAAGTAAACCGAGTTATTTTTTGTGTACAGGCTGGAAAGTTTGATGTGGATATCTATCAGTTTTTCCAATATAAATAAATTGTTCAGCTAAGATATCGTTTGGTGCCTGATGCAGTTTGTTTGACATAATGTTTTTACTGTAGATACTGTGCTAGTATGAATTTAATACTGATTGATGTTGTAAGTCTGTAAGTCGCTTTGGACAAGACGTCTGCTAAGAATAACTAACATAGACATGCTTGCAATGGGTGAATAGTTGTGGATAGTAAGTGAAAATATGGTAACGGTGTAGTCTGGTTAGCTAACTCTTTATCATGTCTTTTTTCAGAGTGAAATGAAAACCAAACCATTAACAAAATAATTTGCTTTCCTGGGCAGTTGTGTGTTGCACATTTTAATTATGGTATTATTACGTTTCATATAGTTATTCAGGATCATCCTCATGATGAACTTCGAGGGAATGGATCCTGGCTTGGGCGATTACTCGTCTGGGTTACATGGTAGCCTTGAACCAGGTCTAGAATCCTCTCTGGACCCTAGACTCGACCCATCGCTGTTGCAAGGTGTGGAGCTAGATCCAGATGGCCTTGCGGTGCCTGCTGATTCGGTGCATCTTCTGGAGGGCTTGTTTTCGGAGTTGCATAGCGTCGCTGCGGAAGTTGGTATTCCCGTCACAGCGACACACTTCGATGTGCAGGAGGAGCTCCTCTGGATGGGAAACCACCGGGTAAGAGTTTTGTTCCGCTTTTGTGACCCCAGTCACTTAGACTAGGTTATTCAGCCTTGCTGTCTGGAATGTGTCATCATAATGACCATGTTCCTGAAAGTAGTGGGTAGAAAACTGGACCACACTAGGACTTTCTCTTATATGATGTCAAAGAAAGCAGAGAATGGTCATAATGTTTGTAGAAATGGAAGGTATTTGAAACATGGTTTGAAGTTTTGAAATATAGCAAAATATTGTATGCAAATATTTAAAACTGTGTTTCAAATATATATCACTTACTGTCTACAACACACGTTTAACATTGGAAGTTTACATCTAACTATAACACCTATAACATTGGAAGAAGACCTATCTAAGAATGGTCAATGGCCAACTTTGCCATGAAAGAATGTTGTCCTTCAGTGGATGTAGATTAACAACAAAAACATAAATAATGTTTTTTCAAGAAAGTTCAAGGCCTCGAATAACTAAATAAAACCCTCTGTCAGAACCAAACATGATGAAGCAGTATTCGCCTGTTATGCGGTTCAGCTCTGGAACCAACTTCTACCATTTTTTAAAAAATTAAACTCAAGACAAAATTATTCTCATTAACTTTCTCTTAGTCTGATCAGATGCACTAATTTTCTGACTTTTATTGTGTATTGTATGTGTCATTAAATTATGTATTTGTGTCTAGTAATGTACATGTACTTTATTTTTATATTTGTACAGGGTCTATAAAACAGTATTTACCCCCTCCATGGACATTCCCACTTTTACTGCTTTTATAAGTGGATTATTTGCAATCATTAACAAAAAAATCCACTCTTTAATGTCAAAGTGAAAGCATTTTTCTTCAAAGTAATGTTAATGAATGAAAACTATTTAATGCAAAATGAGTGATTGCATAAATATTCACCCCCCTCAAGAATAGATGCAATTCTGAGTAAATAGGTCTCAGTTAGGCTTGTACATCTGGACACTTTTATTAGCAAAACAGCTCAAGCTCTGCCAGGGTGGAAGTTGTTCGGGTGTGAACTGCCCTTTTAAGTCCAGCCACAGATTTTCTGTAGTATTGAGGTCCTGGCTTTGACTCGGCCACTTCAGAACATTCACCTTGGTGTCTTTACAGCAATTCTGTATTTTCACCGTAGGCTTCGGCGTAATGTGTCGCTGGAGAATAAATCTTCTCTGTAGTAGTAGTTCTCTTGCAGACTGAATCAGATTGTCCCCTAGGATTTCCATATATTTTGCGAAATACCTTTTAATTTACCTTTGCAAGCCTTCCAGTACCTGCTGTTCAGAAGTATCTTCACAGAATGATTCTACCATCACCATGCTTCAGATTAGTAATGGTGTGTCTTTGGAGTCTACCAAAAATTGCATCTAGTCTAATGGCCGAAAAGCTCAATTTTGTCTTATTTCATAAGAGCTTTGCCACTCACCCATAGAGCTTTGCATGGTGAAGAACTCGGGCAAATGTTGCTATGCACAGTTTCTTCCATCTCAGCTGCTGAAGCTTTTAACTTCTTCAGAGTTGTCATAGGCACCTTGGTGGCTATGGATTTTTACTGAACTCCATAAGTATTTTGTTTAATTAACATTACTTTGTAGAAATGTGCTTTTACTTTGACATTAGAGGGGACATTTGTTTTTTAAACAATTGAAAAAAAAATGATTTATGAAAGCATATCCAAGGGTGATGAATACTTTTATAGGAACTGTATATATTTTTTTTTATTTGTCCTTCATGCTTTTATTTACTGTTATCTGCCATTCTCTCTTCTTCAGACGGTGTAAAGCACATTCAGTTGCCTTGTGTAAATAAAATGGACTATACAAATATAACTGCCTTGACAAAGATGTGTTATTCTGAACCAATTTTGAATGTGTCTATAACCAAAAATAACAATAGAAAAAAAATGAGTTCAACACATAAGTTTTCTGCCAATCAAAGTGTAGATTTATTTATTTATTTATTTTCAGTAATTATTCGTTATGTGTTCGTTTGAACTAACTTTCAGTCCAACTTCTCTGCAGGGTCATGCCAGTTCCTTCTTTGGCCCTACAATGGGCCGGTACTCCTCATTCCAGGTGCACCTGAGTGATGACGTCCGTCATATCCAGAGTATGGAGACAGGAGTGTTGTTCCTTACCAAGAACAACCTCAAGTGTGTCACTCGTGGTGGATTCATCATGTTTGACTATCCGTGAGTTGTGCTTGTTAAGAAATTGATTTTTTTTATTTTTTTTATTTAGGCTTAAAGTTAGCATTGTGTAATAACTGGAAACACTTTTTTGTTGTTTTATCCAAATTCCCAAGAATCAGTGAGTTGCTTCATAATTACAAATAATTTTACAAGCAAAACTTGTGACATATGCTGATCATATCTGTTATGTGTGATTTAGAATGGAGGAGGGAGCTGACATGCACAGTGTGTTGGTGACTGACAATAACACATTGATGATGGCGGGCCTTCAGAACTATGTGATAGAGGTTGATCTCACTACGGTGCAAGAAACGCAGAAGGTGAGGACAGCTGTGTATAATGAATATTTTTGCTAATTTGCTTGTGTGCATCCTTAAAATACAGGGGTCATAAGTATTGGAACCCCTATGTTAAATTCCCATAGAGGCAGGCAGATTTTTATTTTTAAAGGCCAGTTATTTCATGGATCCAGCATACTATGAGTACACAACAGAGAAAGCTTACTCATGCATATACATGCAATGTTGTTGCTCCTGTCTTAACACATTTTGTCTTTACGTAATTAGTTTGACGTGGAGGCTCCAGGGGTAGCCATCATTAGACAGTCCAATCGTTTCCTCTTCTGTGGACACACGTCTGGTAAGGTGAGATATTGTCACTCGATGATTTATACTTAATTTAGAGCATGTCTTCACCATGGTATGACATGTGACTCCGTCATATTCTCCCTTGTCACTACTTTTACTCATCGCTCCACCCCTCTTCCTGCCTCACATTTCTTGTGCGGACTTGGCAGGTGTCTCTCCGTGACCCGCGGACCTTCGCCATGGAGCACGAGTTTGATGCCTTCTCGGGCAGCCTGTCCGACTTTGACGTGCATGGCAACCTGCTAGCGGCGTGCGGCTTCTCCAGCCGGGGCATGAACGGCCTGGCCTGCGACCGCTTCCTCATGGTGTACGACCTGCGCATGATGCGGGCCATCACGCCGCTCCAGGTGCACGTGGACCCGCTCTTCCTGCGGTTCATTCCCACCTACACCTCCCGCCTGGCCATCATCTCTCAGAGTGGTGCGCTCCTACATTCCTGCTTTATATTGACATGCTATGTAGCATTAGTTTTTAGATTTTCGGGGGGGGGGGGGGGTGTTTTGAATGCTGCAGCATACAGAATTTGATGCAATGCATCTATGTTCTTTACAATGTGTTAAAGCATCAGGAGTGGTCTAAGAAATGCTTTGCCGTTTACAATTATAACAACTATATACAGTAATTTCCCATGTATAAGCCCGCATTGTGTATAAGCCGCACCGTGTTTTATGCAAGTTAAAGAAACAAAATCATATTAATACCATATTAATAGTCCCCATGTATAAACCTCACAGCGGAAGAATTTTTGCAAAATCAATGTAATAGTCGGGAAATTACGGTATGAAATGGGTAATAATTGTGTGTTGAACATGTATGACTCCATTTGGGATCACTAAATTTCTACTCAGACGTGGTCTTCTATTGTAATGAAATCATTGTTCAGTTTGTTTGCCAGAAACAGTGGGTCTTTGTGCAGCCTAACGTTTCTGTCCCTCTCATCTCCCCTCCCGAAGGCCAGTGCCAGTTCTGCGAGCCTACCGGCTTGGCCAACCTGGCCGATGTCTTCCATATCAACACAGTGGGTCAGCTGCTCATGAGCTTCGAGGTGTCCTCCAGCAAGCAGGCGCTGTCCTTTGGTGACTCGGGCGGCTGTGTGCACCTGTGGTCCAGCACACCAGACGTGACCTACAACGGGTACTCGCGCGAGACGGACTTCGCCCTGCCCTGCCTGGTGGACTCGCTTCCTCAGCTGGACTGGGGGCACGACCTGTTGCCTCTCTCGCTCATCCCCACCCCGCTGACCACGGAGCCCCTGGTCTCGGACTGGCCCACCACCCTGGCAACTCCTAGCCCCAGGTGCCTGCACAAAGCCATTGCCTTTCTTTAATATTTAAAAGTCAAAGATTAAGAGTCTTAATCTGGCTTTACACCATACGGTTTTGAAGTTGGAGATTAAATTCCAAAGTCATAATGAATTCACGGAGCTTTACTAGAGCTGTGTCGTGCTCCCATCGTCTTAATCTTTTAGTGTGAGGTGGCAGTCTAAACTGTTTTGAGACTATTTGAGACTGTCTTGAGATCTATTTCTCGTCTTGACCTTACAATAATATCAAAAGCGTTCCTTGAACCTTGAAGATGCATTTATTTGTGAAGATGAACAAGGAATATATTAAATGACTATGCTGCAGTTTGAGACTGCCACCTGCTGATGACAGTGTGGTATTGCAAGGGTAGCTGACCTCAGTACCTCAGAATTTAGCTCTATTTTGTTTTACAATGCACAGACATGCACCTGCTGTGGACCCAGAAATTCTTCGTACCATGAAAACAGTGGGCTTTATTGGCTACGCCCCCAATCCCCGCACACGCCCTAGAAATCAGGTAAGTGTTGAACTTCCTCTTAATGTCATTAATTATTATTTGTAATCTCGTCATCAGCATTGCCTATTTATGCAGCGGAACAGCTGTGACTGAGTGAAGCGCTGTGCCTTAAAACAGGTTCCCTACAAGATCAAAGAGGTTGAGCTGGAGTATGATGGTTACAACCAAGTACCAGAGTCTCCCATTGGTCGAGATGAAGAGCCACACTTATACATGGTTCCAAAGAAGTATCGCAAGGTATCATAACGCTATGAGATTTAAATTCACTGCACTGGCTCTTGCATTTTTATGAGTAACTCTAATTGCATTTATTTGGTGTTTAGGTCACTATTAAATACTCAAAACTTGGACTTGAGGACTTTGATTTCAAGCATTACAACAGGACACTGTTTGCTGGCCTGGAGCCACATATTCCCAATGCTTACTGCAACAGCATGATCCAGGTATTGTGGAATAGATTGCAACAAAGTTGTATTTTAATAGATATCACCCCGAGATAAAATGTAAATGAATAAGTATTGTTTTGTGTTTTTTACTCATTTTACCTATTATCCCACTAATAGAATGTTACTTAATTAATATGACAATAAATGAGATATTTGTGGCTGTTTTTGACCATTGCTCTTTATGTGTTGACCGTTATGTGCTGTGAACACTGAAGGTGCTGTACTTTCTGGAGCCAATCCGATGCTTAGTGCAGAATCACCTGTGCCAGAAGGAGTTCTGTTTGGCCTGTGAACTTGGCTTCCTCTTCCACATGTTGGATCTGTCTAGAGGAGACCCCTGCCAGGTATGACAGCGGCGTGTTCTAGTGTTCACACTCCACTACCTGTTTTGCACTCGAAGCCTCATGGCAAACTATCCTTTGTGTGAACATGCCAATTGATTTATTGGTGGCAGTACACAGCTTAAAGTAATGCAGTCATGTAATGTCGGCGGCAGTACAGCTGTGTTCTTGCATTCCTCTGATGTGGAAAATGTGCAGGGAGATAGCATTTGTTTGCCTCACTTGACTGAACGATGCCCCCAGTAGATGACCATCACAGAATCACGCCTCCTCAAATTTCCCGTCCAAATCCGGGATGCACACGTTTCCTTCCCCTGCCTCTGTCCACTTTTCCTCTAACTGGCCGTTCTTCCGTCCATCTTTTAGGCCAGTAACTTCTTGCGCGCTTTCCGCACCATTCCCGAGGCGTCCGCATTGGGCCTGATCCTGGCCGACTCGGATGAGCAGACGGGCAAGGCCCGATTGGGCCGCCTCATCCAGAGCTGGAACCGCTTCATCCTCACCCAGCTCCACCAGGAGACCCAGGAGCAGGAGGGACCCCAGGCCTACCGGGGGGCCAGCAGCAGGTGAGGGTCCCCTCAGGCCTCCTGGCAGCACGCCCATGGGCCTGGAGATTTAGGAAGGATCTATGATTTATTATGAATGTTGTGCACTAGCCGAAAACCCCGAAAAACTCCTACCTTTTTTTTCTCATACCAAGCAAAGCGGTGCATTTGTCATTGTTATGATTTGAGTGGTTTTTTTTGTTGTTGTTTAAATCCTTTAAGTCCTTCTTTTCTGTTGTGCTCCTGTGTGTAGTGGCTCGGGGTCATCAACAGAGTCTGCGATTGGCCACCTGTTCGGCTGCGAGGTGGAGAACAGTAGCCTGTGTCGCTGCGGGAAGGAGACCGTGCGCTCTTCGCTGACGCTGCTCTTCACCCTGCACTACCCCGAACAGAGCTCCACCGGTCAGTTCCTGGACCTTGCGCTCACTCAAGCTCCTCATTCTGTGGGGTTTAGCCCTCTGTGTCCACTCTGGTTGCCAAGCTGTTTACATCTGAGTTGCTCCGGTGAACCCCTTTTTCTTTTCTACAGTTTGTCCACTCCTGTGACGCACCAGATAGTGATTTCAGGAGCGCGGAGGACTTTTTGTTTTTTCTACTGTTTACACTTTATTTTTTGGAGTTGGAGTTATAGTGCTACATACTTCCTTATGTTAATGTGGGCTCGATTGATCAGAGGAATTCTTATTGTTTCTTATCACTCCCATTTCTTTCCATTAAAAAGATAAATCACTTCTAATTTCTTCTAATATCACTCAAAATTACATTGATTATGAGTTAATTAATTCACTTGAAAATCTTATGGAAAAAGGGCTAATGTAACAAATAGATGTTTGTGATTGCGTGAAATGGATTGTTATTGTATATACAGCCTGTATATTCAAAAAGTAAAACAATGTTCCAACTGTTTTTCCCCTCAGATAAAATTCCTAAAGAGTATGACTTTGTGGATATCCTAAAGAAGAGCATCTGTCTCGAGCAGAGCACACAGGCTTGGTGTGACAACTGTGAGAAGTACCAGCCAACAGTAAGGCTCTCTCTGCTCCTCTCCCTCCAGCCCCCATGTTGCTCCACGCCTCTGTGTATCCAACAGCCTTCTGCTTTGCCTCTCCTCAGGTGCAGACGCGCAACATCCGTTGCCTGCCCGACGTGCTGGCCATCAACTGTGAGGTGAACAGTGTGAAGGAGATGGAGTTCTGGAAGGTGCAGGCCGAGGTGAGATGTTGATATGTGCTACTGTTCTGTGTCGTCCCGGGTCAGGGTCCTGTCCTCCTCACGGTCGATCATTTGAGCTGTCCGACCATCTGCCTTACGTTTGGAGCAAAAAAGCATAATATGCAAATCCCTTATCATGTTATGTAGAGAGTATGTCAGAATAGGTAAGCCACGAAGAGCCCATCACCCATTTTGTTTTTCAAAATGACATGAAATTGCCATTTAGATCTTAAAATGTTTTTCTGCAGACCACGTGTATGAAGTATCTGTCAGTCCCCAGCTCACTAACACAGTTCTCCATTAAGTGAGCTTTCAAGAGGTCTTCTCAGTTCAATTATATTGGAATTCTATCTCTGTGTTCTGCAGTATGCTCATACTAAAGCCCTGAAGAAAGAAGCCGCCGAACCACCAAAGCCAAAACCCGAACCTCTCCCAACCGAATGGTGCCTAGAGTAAGTAATAGAATGCTAAGTTAAATGCTATGAGTTATATATTTGCCAACATGTTATAATGTTGGTTGTTTCAATAAAAAGGAATATAATGTCCACAACGCTGCTATTTGGTCCCGTTTAATTTTTAAAAAACAAGCAACGTTTCGACCCTACTGGGTCTTCATCAGGCAAAAATGCTGCATTAAAACATGCATTAAACGTTACGGGAGCAAATAGCAGTGTTGCAGACATTATATTCCTTTTATTGAAGCTACTCTCCATTTGTCCTGCACCTGCAAGGTGGTATGTGCACACAACTACTCTCCTTGAATGTTGGTTGTTACCATTGAAAAAAAAAGTCATCAAGCCAGTATGCTTTTCACTATCGCTGTAATCATGAATCATCATGTAAGTCATGGCGTGTGGAGTGGTCATCCAATGTTCTCGTCTCTGTAGGAATGAGCTGTCCAATACAGAGGGCCTGACCTTTGACACCAAGGCAGAGGACCTGCAGCACGTGTGGATCCCCCTCAGCCTGAAGATGTCCATCAGCAAGAGCCAGGGTCTGGAGGTCACTACCTGGCCAGAGGGAGAGGAGGTGAGTCACATGGCAGCCACCGCAGGCACGCTACGCTGCCTGCCTCATTTTAATGAAATGCGTGCTGTGGCGATGTGTTTAGCTCTCCAGGCAAATGTTCCTCATTGAAACAACTGATGCACATGTTGTGACCTGATGGCAACCTGTTTTGTTTTTGGCCTCTTTTATCTAAGAACAAATGTACTGTATTTCATGTCGTGGGGAGCTGTGGCATAAGCGGCTGCATTTGTCCGTACCATGTTCAGCACCAAGTGCCCCCAGGGACCGCGGTCCAAACTTGACCTGCGGTCATTTTCCAATTCCACCCCATCTCTCTCTCTCGCTCACTTTCTGGAACTTTTCACTGTACTATCTGAATAAAGACTAAACGCCGAAATTATTACTAACCTGGCAAATTATTAAGCAAGTAAGCAATATTTAACACCCACAAGAATAAGACTTCTGATATCTAATATTTTGTGCTTTTGCCTAAGAACACCTGTCAGGTCAGGCCAAGCCTCGTTTATCAAACATTCTTTTTAATGAGCATTATTTTCTCAGTGCAGTGCGTGACAAGAGATGACTGCACTTGGTATGTGTTATGCTTTTAAAAGAGCTTTTTATATATTATATTAGAGATACATTTGCCATCTGTTTCGTAGCTAAGTGCTGCAGAGGAGGCTGAAGGGGCTTCAGTGTATGACCTGGTGGTGACTGTCTCACACGTGCTGGACGCACGCACCGGTGGTAACCTGGTGGCCCACATCAAGGTTGGGGAGACCTACCACCAGAGGAAGGAGGTGAGTGTGGTGTATTAGATCGAGCACTCTGTGCTCGATTATGTTGCACTGTCAATATTGCTACCTGTGTGTTCTGTGATTGATTACTATGCCTTGTTATTGGATGTTGAAGCCCAAGTAAAGACGTGCTTGTACCGCAGCCTTGCCTCAGTATATTGTTCTATGTTTATAGCCTAACCCACAAATAGCACTAACGTAGTATACATTAGCATAAAGTTACAACACAGTGAGTGCTTAATAGGCTACTTGTGGGGTGTCAAGGGCCTTTTTGGGGTTTGCTCCAAAGATTGACTACTTTTGTATTTGCTTAGGGTGTGACGCATCAGCAGTGGTATTTGTTCAATGATTTCCTGATTGAACCCATCGACAAGGTAAATTTAAATCTTGCTTCTGGCATTATGGTTATTCATGAACTTTGACCTGCTTTTCCCAGAAGAAACTTAATATCCTCAGTGAATGATAATAATTAGATCCTTCCTTTTATACCAGCAAACTGAATCTGCCCAGTTTGATGTGAACTGGAAGGTCCCGGCTATTCTCTACTATGCCAAGAGGAACTACCACTCCAAATATGACCTGCGCAGTAAGGACATCTTGCACTTGTTCCATCACCCTTTGTCTGTTTTTGGTCTTCCATAACTCGGATGTTATTAAGCCTGATGTATTTTTGTTTGTTTTTATTTCCTAGTTAAAAATCCTATAGAGGCTAGTGTGCTTCTCACAGAGGCTTCTCTGGCACGGAAGCAGAGGAAGAGTCATGCGACCTTCATCCCCCTCATGGTCAGTGAGATGCCGCAGGCAGGAGATCTGGTGGGACTGGACGCCGAGTTTGTCACACTAAATCAGGTCTGGAACCTTATGTGATATGTTCTGCAATCTGCATGGCCATATAAATACCTTCCTGATGTTCCAAGTAATTGGAGTTGTCAGCTGCAGGATATTCTGTGACTTAACCATGTAGCTCAGTAAAACATATTGAACTATGTAAAATGCGAAGTTGTTGCCTATTCGAGACCATTGCTTCGAGATGTAGCTCTAAACGTTTCCTCTCACTCATGGTTGCACAATGATAGGAGGAGGCAGAGCTACGCAGTGACGGCACTAAATCCACCATCAAGCCTAGCCAGATGTCTGTGGCCCGCATCACCTGCGTAAGGGGCCAAGGGTCCAATGAGAGAGTCCCCTTCATAGATGATTACATCTCAACTCAAGAGCAGGTAACACTTTCAGAGTACTTTGCTGGTGGGCTATGAACACAGTAGCTCTGCAACTTGTTGCACAACATGCACAATTGTGTAACAACACTGATGATGTGACTTTTTTCATAAATCCATTTTTTTTTCCTGATTGTTCCTCTGGGTCATTTTCTACTTGTAGGTTGTTGACTACCTGACTCAGTATTCTGGAATCAAGCCTGGTGATCTTGATGCCAAGATTTCCTCCAAGCACTTGACCACTCTGAAGTCTACTTACCTCAAGCTACGCTTCCTCATTGACACAGGCGTTCGGTTTGTAGGCCATGGCTTACAAAAGGACTTCCGTGTCATCAACTTATTGGTGTGTTTCATTCCGACTCAGACATGTTCATTGTTATTAGACACGAAATCTGCCTCAGTTTTTAGTCAGTTACCAAAACAGTGGCTGCCATTCCTTATTTTTACATTGTAACCTTTATTTGTTCTAGTACTCTGTTGTCAATCATTATTGAAATTGAAAACCAGTCTGGAATATGTCCTGGAAAGTCTAGGATGTGTTCAGAGCTATCTGTCCTTCTAAAATAATTGATTGTTTATGGCCTTTGGTTTTAGGTGCCGAAAGACCAGGTCATTGACACAGTGTACCTCTTTCACATGCCACGAAAGAGAATGATCTCATTACGTTTCCTTGCCTGGTACTTCCTGGGTGTGTATTCAGTCACTCTTTCAGAAATCTGTGTATTTGTCAGCCTATTGTGTACTACGTTTTTTCATCATATTTAACTGCTAATTTAATTTAATCATCATTCAGTTTTTTACTGTTATGTTACACACCTCCAGCCTATTCCCATCACTGCTAAAATGACTCCTTTTGATTCAGATCTGAATATTCAGGGTGAAACACACGACAGCATTGAAGATGCCCGCACAGCCCTGCAGCTTTACAGGAAGTACTTGGAGTTGAGTCGAGGGGGCAACGATGACGTCCGGAAAGTTCTAAAAGGACTGTATGAAAAGGGACGCAAGCAGGATTGGAAAGTTCCAGAGGCAGACCCTACAGATGGTCAAGGTAGCCCAAAAAGTACGAAGCTGATAGGAAGCCAGGGATGTTTGTAAAATGGCAGGGCAGTTAAGGAGATGTATTGTTTTTTTTTTGTTTTTTTTTTAAGGTTATTTTTTGGGCTTTTTATGCCTTTAATTGGACAGGACAGTAGAGAGAATGACAGGAAGCGAGTGGGAGAGAGAGCTGGGGTGGGATCCGGAAAGGACCACGGGGCGGGAATCGAACCTGGGTCGCCAGCGTGCGGTGCAGGTGCCCCAGCCAGTTGCGCCACGGCTGGGGCCAAGGAGATCTATTGTTTGTCATTGGATCTTGCACGTGCAGCTGGATGTTAAATGTCCGTCTGCTTGTCTCTCCAGGTTCATCAGTGTTTCCTTCGGTGATGGAGCTGTAAACTTGGTTTGAATGAACATGGACCTTTAATGGACAAATGTACCTTGTGGATTCATTTTTACATTTTTCAAATGATTTTTTGCTATTTTCTTAAACGTCGACAAGCCAACAGAGCACTAGCACACCGGATGTCTGAAAAACAAAATGATGCATTGTACTAACCATGGTGGAAGCGCTGTCAGGTCCGTCTCACCACAGTTAGCCAATGTAATCTTTCATTATTGTGCCGGTGTATGCGATGGAACATGACTTGCTCTAGTTTTAAGCACTGATAAACTGGAAGTGGAACACTGAAGTATCATGGACTGACTCACGGACTGGCTATTTTTTTATGCACTGCCTTGTGCTTTGACATTTTTTTTTGTTGTTGTTATTCTTTGTATTGCATTGGTTATTAAAGAAATGTAAAGCTCCACCTCTCATTGATGTTACATCAACTTGACAAATGGTAAATAGTATGTTACATATATTCATACTGAGTCAAAGATTTGCTAGATGAAAAGTGCAGTATGTAACATTTTTTGTCATAGTTAATGTATAAATGGTAAACCATAAAACCCTCTCCTTAACCATAATGGTATAACTGAAAGAACATTTACACATGTTTTAATGCATTTGTTTCATCAATAAATTAAATGAAAGTCTCACAACAAAACACAATCATGTAAATAGCGAATTTCACAGAAACGCAATTTCAAAACCCTTTTATTATACCACCTGTAAGATCTTAATTCCTCTGTGAGTAGGCCTACACTGATATGTATAATGAATTAGAATCAAATTGAAGGATGTTATTAGATGCCACACATGCTTTGCAATTAGTTGTTTTTTCTTTAGAATTGGTCTTGGTATTTTTGACACTGCATCCTCTGCACTAATGGTGCAGATAGACACGTACTGATTAAGTACAATTATGGATTATACTTAATTGTAGGCTATCATGTTTATGTTTATGTTATTTGGTAGATACTCATGTCCAAAGCACACAGTACACTAGATTAGCTGAAAAATAGTTTCCAATAACGTTGAAAAACCTAAATAAGCAGATGATGATAATAATGCAATATCAACAATTATAGCAAATATCAACAGTGAAAGTTTTTTTTTTCAATTTCAATTTAATTTCACTTATAGAGCACCAAAACATTACGCATGTCTCATGGCGCTTTACAGAGTATTAAACATTGCACAGGTGTGTTCAGTGGCCACCATGGGATGCATGACTGGGACACCAGTCACACAAGCCTACAGCAGAGGTGGTCCGTTCCAATAAGACCCTGAGGTGGTAGAAGTTCCACACTGCACCATAAGCACTAAAGAGGTATGTTATAAGTCTAGACTTAAAAATAGGGAGGGTGTCTGCTAATCGAATTGAGGGAGGAATTGAAGATTATTCCAGAGGAGGGGTGCGCGGTAACAAAAAGCTCTCTCATAGTAGGTAGTCAGCAGTGTTGGGAAGGTTACTTTAGAAATGTAATGTGTTACAGTTACGAGTTACTCTGTTTAAAATGTAATAGTAGTGTAACTATTTTAATTACTTTTTCTGAGTAACGTAACTAATTACTTTTGATTACTTTTTGATTACTTTTCCGATTTTTGAATGATATATAGTCCCCAAATCCATGCGAAGATTTCGGCCTTGGTCTACAGGCTGCCGAGCAGTTCTGTACAAGCGCACAAGGCAGCAAGGGCATTCAATACATGAATTAGCATCACATTTTTTGTGAGGATAATATAATGATAATCATAACTCGTTTACAGGCAGGCATGTAGGCCTACGCTGATGGCGCTGTAGACGTGATAGAGCCTATCAGATGGTCCCGTATCAAACTATGGCTGTGGAGGGAAACAGTTCTTTTTACAAACAATATTATTTGCAAAGTTTTGCTGACAATATTGAGATGTAATTCAAATTGTAATTTTAAAAAATTTCAAAAGTACCTGTAATTGAATTACATGTTTTTCTACAGTAACTGTAATATATTACTGTTACAGATTGCTGGCATAAACTTTCCCACTCTCACCCATATCTACTCAGTCAGAGTAACAAAAAAGGCCAAATCCATTGCAGCTGACCCTAGCCACCCCTTGTCTTGCCAGTTCAAGCTACTTCCCTCAGGACGCAGGTACTCCATGCCCAGATGCAGGTCAAATAGACTCAGGAATTCTTTTATCCCGACTGCCATTTCCATTTTAAACAATTTGCCAGAATTGTTTTAAGTGCATTAACTTATTTATTTTCTGATTTTATCTATTTTATTTTATTGTTTTTTATTGTGTTTTTAGTTTCTATGGGTATTTTATGTGTTTTGCCATATTGTTGTGTGTCTGTCCTTATGTAAACCTGTCTGCTGGCTGCACAAAAATTGCCCCTTGGGGACAATAAAGTTACCTTGACTTGACTTGACTTGACTTGACTTGATTTATTTTGTAATTAAATTACGTAACTCAATTACATGTAATGTGTTACTCCCCAACACTGGTAGTCAGGTAGAACCCCAGGATAGGTGTGACATAAGGTACTAATGCAATTTTTTTGCATAATCTGATAGTTTAGGGGGTGTAGACTCAGAATCTGACGGGTGCCACTCCGGCACCCTTGAGCATTTTCCTTAAAATGACATCATCTGCCACACCCCTTTTTGATCACAGAAAGTCGTCTAAATATACATTAACATACAAACCCATCATGTATGGTATCAAATTAAAGCTCTTCTCATGCAGGAATCAGCTTTGACCATCAAAAAGATGAAAAAAAAATTGTTTTTAATGACATAATCTGCCACGCCCCCTTTTGTTGACCATAAAAAAAGAACTAGACTCACATTACTGTATCATGTATGGTATCAAATGAAAGCTCTTCTCAAACACAAATCAATGATGTCAATTTAAAAAATGCTAAAAATTATCCCTCCAGAGAACATAACTGTAAAATCTGGTACGGTCACACCGCTGAAATGGTAGGCTGAGCAACAAATTATATCAACCCTCACCAATTAATCAAATAGACAAAGTTAATACTTTATCACAGATTTCTGAAAGCAACTATATCAAGAACATGTTGCCAGGCTGGCCTTGTACACATCACAAACATCAAATGTCTCCTCCAAAGAACATTCATTCAATCAGACATTTCTCCCTCACTGTCATCAGTATCCTCCACTGAAAGTCGAATTTTTATTTGCACACTGCTCATCACCTTTGCAATGGATCCCTGAAGCAGACGACCACCTTGTGACCCAAAGAGAGAGCCATTAAGAGACCAGGAAGGGCAGTACATCTGCTACACATGTGGAGAGTCCGGTCACACCAGTCAACAGTCATGGCCAAGTCCACCGGCAAAGACATGCTCCAGGAGAGGCAGACAGTGCACAGAATACTCCACCAGAGAGCGAACCAAGGCCCCCTGGTTAATCGATGGTCAGGAGTGGGCTGGCAGACTGTGTTGACACTGAAGTCGACCAGTTCCTGAAACAAAATGCATTTGGTCACTGCTGGACGGTTGACCTGATGATCTCTGGAGTGAAGACAAGCTGCCTTTGGGACACTGGGTTTGAGGTCACCACCATCAAAGAGTCTCACTTTAGAGAACACTTTGGGGAGGAACAGCTAAAGTCCACCCATTGGGTGGAGCCTATGGACTGAACATGCCGGTCCTTGGTTGTCTTGAAGCAGATGTCGAGTGTTTTGGAACCACTCTTTAGCGGCGGTGCATCTTCATACTGAGAGACACCAATCTGAATGTTGTAAAGATGTAAAAATGGGCTCCCTGGCATTATGGGGATGAACGTCATCAAAGACCTAGTGACCTCTCTGCCGGGTGTGGATGCAAAGAGGATGAAAAGGCTGCTCCACCAGAGGCAAGTGTCCGTCATGTGTTGGCTAGGGTCAAGAATGAGGTGGAATTCTTGGATTCAGATGGCAAAATTGGGTTTGTCAAGGTGGCTGGCAGAGAAGTGATCACCATCCCACCACACAGTAAGAAGGTGATTGAAGGCTGGTGCCTCCAACAGTGGAATGCCATTCCTGATGGAAGCCACTCCAAAGATCAGCATCCAGAAGGGGCTTCTGGTTGCCAACATACTCGGAAAGGCAGCAGGTGGAAAAGTCCCTGTCGGGGTTATGAATACCTGTGAGAAGGCCATAAAACTAATATCCAGGGCCAGGGTAGCTGTGGTGTCCAAGTCACAGAGGATCTGTCCAAAAGAGGTGGTGGGGTTTGATGCAAGTTGAACAGTGTTCACACTACCGAAGATGGACACCAATGTACTGTATGCCTCTTCCAGTACAGGTAGCTGCAGCTGCAGCTGTAAAGCTTAGTGCACTGTTGAAAAGCTACGGGGATGTCTTCTCAAGCCACGACAATGACTATGGCTACACAACTACAGTGACACATGACATAACATATAAACTGGTGTCACCCACCCGATCAAAAGTTCAAGCGACATGTACAGGACATAGTGGGGCAAAGAGAGTAGCAGCCCCTGGGCCTCGCCAGTGGTCATTGTGCGAAAAAAAGACGGGAGTGTACGCTTTTGCTGTGACTACAGAAAGCTGAACATGGTCATGTGCAAAGATGCATACCCACTTCCACGGATAGAGGAGGCGCTTCATGCACTGGGCAAGGCACAGCTGTTCCCCGCTTTGGACCTGACATGGGTTACTTTCAAGTGGCTATGGGTGACCAGGATAGAGAGAAGACAGCTGTCTTTACCCCGTTTGGTGTCTATTCTTAAAGCATTAAAAAAATGATAGGATGAAAAATATTGTTTTCTGTAATTCTGGGGGGGAATCCAAGGACAGTCATAATTAATGTGCTTAACTACCTGGGAAGTACCTCACAACATTGCTGTCAAATTCAGTGACAGATTCAAGGGAAATTATAGCTAACATGCTAACTAACTACTAGGTACATCAGACTTGCTATAATATTCACAATAAAATGAATTACTATTGAATGATTGTATTCCTGTATGTATTAGGCCAGGGGTTCTTAACCTTTTCAACTTTGAGGCCCCATTTGTCATAGTAGAAAGTGGCCCGGGGCCCATTTAATATTCATCATTCACATCCAAAAAGCACACGTTTTTGTATTTATTGGTAGACATTTCACAAGTGTAATTTCATTATGTTACGTTAACGGTATTTGTTTTTAGACGTGGCTGGATTCACTTAATGGTAGCTTTCTGGCGATGAGCTTCTGGCCATCCATTCATTCTAACACGTTGGGCAAGTCTCCCCTTTAGTGAAATGTGTAGTGTCAGAATCCCAGCAGTTTTGTAAGGATTCTTGTGAGTGCATAGGTATAACGACAATGTGCTAACGTAGCTAGCAGCATTTGCAGTACATATCCTCGATACGGATATACCCACAAGGTGAATGAATGGAATTAAGTCTCATGCATTACATATCTCTGATGTCTTCATTTGATAATCTACCCAGTACCGCGGCCCTTGCAGCCAACAGGTGCAACACTGAACATTTCTTGCGGCCCTCTGGTTAAGAATCACCGTAAGTCTGGGCCGCGGCCCTGTGGTTAAGAATCACTGTATTAGGCTAAATGGCAATTCCATCATTTATTCAATTTAATACCAAATATGACATGATTTAGAGTCAGATATTATGCGACAAAAAGGAACGTAATCTGACCTTAAAGGTCACTTTGCAAATGGTATTTTGTTCTCTGAAGGGACCTGAACTATTTTTTTCATCTTTTTGATGGTCAAAGCTGATTCCTGCATGAGAAGAGCTTTAATTTGATACCATACATGATGGGTTTATATGTTAATGTATATTTAGACGACTTTCTATGATAAAAAAAGGGGTGTGGCAGATGATGTCATTTTAAAGAAAATGCTCAAGGGTGCCGGAGCGGCACCCATCAGATTCTGAAAGGACACCCCCTAAACTATCAATTTATGCAAAAAAATTGCATTAGTACCTTATGTCACACTTATGCCCAAATTCCACAAAGTTCTACCTGACTAAGGACAGGAAATAGAAATATGAAAGCATCACTGATGCACTAGCTTGTTATCGTATTCTAACTTCATTGTTTCCCTTCTTGGGAGACACTTAAGAGACGTCAGCCAAATGTAATGTAATAGCCTGGGTGTTCCCATGCCTTGGGCGCAATTTCATTCACGCTGCTAAGGCAGTCTGGAAACTACCGCCCTAATTTTTGCCTGAGGTGACCAATCACAGAACAGGAGGGGAAGCAAGACGATGATGAGCTATGCACAGACGCATTTTATAGACATCCGCGGCGCCCGAACGGATCTGGGCATTTTTTCAAATACGAGAAAATTAACGTTTGGTTGCCAGACCATTTGAGAAGTGGTAGCATGCACATCTCCTCTTAGAGTATACTCTGGATCATTGTCTTACTGGATGGTCCTCATCCTCATCATTCTGGTGGATGGCAGAGTGGTGGGTGACATCCTGTGCCATTTCTCCTCCAAATGTGTTGTTGACAGCCTAAAAGTTCAATTTTGCTCTCATCTGACCAGATGACATTCCCTAGGCTTGTTCAAATGTTGTGTAGCGCTAACAATTGTACCTGCTGCCTCCAAGTCTTTCTGGAGCTCTTTAGTCCCTGGCTCTTGGGCTTCTCTTCTGACTGACTTAGTGGTCAGAAATACATCTGTTTGAAATACATCTGTATCCAGTTCCATTTGGTATATTTTACAGCAATAATTTGTGAAGGTCTTGGGATAGCTCTTTGCTTTTACCCATCCTGAGATGTTTCTTGTGTGACACCCAGTAAGGAAAACCTTTTTATTGCCTTTACTAACCCACTTTATATTAATTTTTCAGATGGGAGGGATATACTCTCCAACTTACAGATGTCAGTTTTCCTTATGCTTTTGGTGTACTGCTTTTTCTTAGGGTTAATTATACTTCATGGCATAATGTTACTTGGACTTAAACATTCTGAATGCTTTATATTTGTGGATTTATTTTGTTTGAATTACTAATGTCTTGTGAAAAATTCATGTGAATGGCTTCATTAGATGAACTTAGTGACCAACCCTTAGTGCAAAAATGTTGATGTATTAAATACTTATTTCCCCCACATCAATTCCCAAATACAAAACCACAATATTACATGAAATTATATATCATTAATAATACGCTATGAATGCAATATGTTTTTCTATTAATAAACCATCCTTTTTCTTAGGAGATGTTGTTCCTTTAAAATAAACTGCAACGTTTACAAACCAAACTTTGTTAACATTTGCATGTGAACTCCTTTAAAGTTAGTTTAATATATTGAATCGAACAGAAATAATATAAGTTAGTGATATTGACTTAAATCTATTAATTTTAAAGTAATTATTTTATCGTTTCTGTACCCCAATTGAGTATATTTCAAGTAATAATTTGTGAAATATTGTACGTATATAATTGTATATTTGAAATGTAAACATGACTGACTGGTTTGCACAATGAAGCGCCTCCAATCGCCAACCTTGTCCCATGCCCCATCTCATTGCCACCCCTATGTGCAATATGGACCCAAATATTGGTTGATCTTTGTGATTTCATCCTATTTCACTGTGTCATTCATGTTTTATTTAGAGCTTTTTGCACAGACACATAAATCATGAATAGCAGATGCAAGCTTTAGAAATGTTTAAACTGGTGACACACCGTTATTCAGATCAAATGAAAGCATTGTTGGACTTCTCTAGCAAGTACCCATATTCCTCATCATTATGAAAAATCCTATTCCTGATTTGCAAATTAATTTCCTCAACATCATGCCTTGGTTCTGAGACAATGTTTCAATAATGTTATGTTGTTGTTCCCTCTTTCATTTGTTGACTAGATGAATTTACCACTCACATAAATTGGAAAAAAAGACATTGTTTGCTTCAGTTTTGTTCAAAGGGTTAGATAGCCTGTGTTTTTCCATTGATTTAGATAACTTGTACATTTGCAGTCAATTGCAGATTTGCATTGCAAGTGCAGTGAAACACTCCAGAAAGTGGTTGGAAAAAAGGACAATGGCTTCTGCAATGTAACACAAAGGCTACATTATTGCTCTAGTCATTTATATATTTTTCTCATTTTTATTTATTTTATTTTTGTTTTTACTTTTACTGTTTTAGATGCATTTTTATTGATGCATTAATGGTACAAATGGTCATTGCTTTCCAGAAGACCTGCCTTCAAAAATTCTTTTGTTTAGTGTAGGCCTACCCTTATCCTAGGGAGCATTTTTGAATACAGCGTTGAATCTCCTAGGAAACAGGGAAACCTTTGAGATTTCATAGCAGGGATCTCAGGCTTTGGGAATCACTAAAAAGTTTGAACCTGCACTGTGCCTGTTAACGTTATTTTCAATGGGTGTTTATTGTACATTACACTTTTTGCTTATTTTTCGTTGCTGGCTATATTCACATCACACAGTAACTATTAGAAATGTTAGGCTAAAAAATCTGGTGAGTCAATGAAATTAGGTAATTTCTTAACACGATTGCCTGCAGGCTACATTTTTGTTTGTGGCTATTCTGGCAATTTGACTTTTATAAGCCTGGCAAATAATTGATAGTTCGTGTCTAAATGCGTATTTTTTTTGTACATGATTAGCCTATTTCTCGCACCAGTTGAGTCCATGCGACAAGAACTATTGTGAAAAGAAGAGAGAAAAAAAAACACAGTTCCCCATCCCAAAGTTAACTCAAGCTGTCTGACGTCATACTCCCACAATGCACGCGCCCAGCTACTCGAGCGCTGCGGTATGTAGAGGGAAAATAACCCAGGCCTCAAAAAATAACAAAAAATCCAAAAAAATTAGAAAAATGTACTACAGATAATGAATGAAGTCTCCATGGTGGAATTGGAACAGGTAGGACTTAGACAGAGTTTGCGCTCGGTTGGGAGTTCGAAAGTTGCCTCCATCGACAAATGCAGTCCTAGAAAGTTCGTGGTGAGTTTATGCCTAATTTATTTTTTCAAGTTCTACCCGTCTCTATGCACTTGCTAATCCGCTGTGTATGTTAAAATAAGTCTGATAAATTGAAAGAAACTTCATCATCCTTGTTTGTACTCAAATCAACTTCTTTTGTGATCTCGATTTTGTTGAAGAAGTCGACACTACCATCATAATTTATGTTTTTTTTTGTTAGATAAATGTGGCCTCAGCGCTAGCACCGACAATGTGGACAGTAGACCGTGTAGCAATACTTGGGCACTGAACGAAAATGCTGTGTACTTTGATGTTATACCTTTCGTATCTAAATGTAGTATTGTAACACTTTTGTTAGGTGCCCCCGTCTACTTCCCGGACTTTCTTTTTGTTTAATTTGGACTTCAGCCCAATTGTATGATGTATCAAGGATGGATAACATTATTATGTCGTCTTTTCATTTTAGAGATGATGTAGTGTAATTGCATGTGAAGATGGCCTTTTAGGTCATTAGGGGGGTAAAAACACTTATTTTGAGGTACGATGTGAATTTCATGTAGCCTATGACTTTTCAGAGTCATAACATTAAATGAAGTCTAATAATTAGCTGCAGGCTAATAGAGGCCAACACTTTCACTACCTATTTGGAGTTATGACATGAATCACTTAGGCCCTAAATGTACCCTATGTCATATTAGGATTTAGGGAGTTTGGGTAAATATAATTTATTGTCAGCACTAGCTTTCTATTATTTGAGTGGCTTTACACACTGGTTTATGTAAATCTGCCCAGTAATACCATGACACCAAAAGTGTGCTGTTGATGACTGGAATGCAACATGAATTTGCAATATTAACATAATATTTGTATTGATATAGTATTTTACAGGTGTTTCAATGTTGAATAACACTTACTACTGATGATGTAGAACTAATACAGTTACTTATTTATGGGTAAAATGACAAAAAGGTGTCTTAGCTGAACTCATACTTTTCAAGTTTTCAGTGTTGTGTATTCGTGTCCATCCTTTGCGTAGCCGTATTGTATACAAAGATGGTATAAATGAAGTTTTAGC